>NW_026647878.1:0-187265 GCF_950295315.1 Erinaceus europaeus
CTTTCTTTATGAGACCTCTGAATAGTCTTCAGTCAGTCAGTCAGTCAGTCAGTCAGTCAGTCACTCATTCAGCAAATCTGCCAGAGCATCCCAGGCTCTATGAGTGGTGCTGTCTAGGGGGCTGAGGGACAGTGCTGGGTCACCTGGGAGATGGCCAGGATGAGGGCAGCAAGGGTGCTGGGCACCCAGCCGGGGCCGAAGAGGTAGATGAGGAGCCAGGCGAGCGCCTCCATGACCAGGATGTGGCCCAGCAGGAGCACGAAGAAGGTGGGCCTGGCCTCAAACAGCTTCATGTCCTCAGCCGCCCGGCGCAGGGCTCGGAAGTCCTCCATCAGCTGGACCTGTGGGAGGTGTGTGTGGGGGTATCAGCTCTGGTAGCCAACCCCCGGAGGGGCCCAGGTTCAAGGAATGTGGCTAAAGAGGGCAGAGGGACAAGAGTAACCAATTTTGATGTTTTGGTGAGCTGGGCACTGGCAGGTGGCAAAGCCTGCCTACCCGTCCCCCCCCCCCCCCCCCCCCCGCACATGACAGAGCTGGAAACCCCTCAGATCTCTGCTCCTCAAACCCTCCACTACTGGGGCCAATTGAGGTCACATCCAGACTTGGGTTGAAGCCCCCACCACCACCTGCAGGAGCAAAGCTTCCCGAACGGTGAAGCAGGTCTACAGGTGTCTCTCTTTCTTTCTCCCTCTCTGTCTCCCCCCTCCCCTCTCAATTTCTAGCTTATCTAATACAAAGAAAAAGAACAAAAAAAATGGCCCTCGGGAGCAGTGGTTTAGTTGTACTGGCACCAATCCTCAGCAATAAACCGGTGGCAATAATAAACAACAAAATAGTTGAGTTCACATGTTACTAAGACATGGGCTGAAGCCCCGTCTACACCCGCAGAGGGGAAGTTTTGCAAGTGGAGACGCAGAGCTGCATGTGTCTCTTTCCCCCACCTCCCTCTTAATTTCGGTTTCTATTCAATACATAATAATGAATAAAGAAAATATTTAAAGATAAAAGAGTAATAACCACCCTCTCTGCTTGTGGGGCCACCAGCCCAGAGCAAGGAAAGGGGTTTTCTGGGGCGGCTGTGAAAGAGCTGGGGCAGGTGGAGCCGGGGTCCTGGGTTCCAGCCATGGCTGCTCGCACAGGTGGGAAGGGTGGTAGCCTGGGGCACCTTTGGGAAAAAGCTTCGTCCCTGCAGCTCCCCCCCCCCCGCCCCCCCCACACACACACACAAGCCAGCTGGAAGAGACTCACGTTCTGGGCCGCATCTTGACTGGGCTCCTCGGGGGCCAGCTCCCCAATCAGCAAGGGGTACAGGAACTTGCGAACATAACTGAGGTCCTGGTGGAAGGCGTGGAAGGCATCCTGCGGGGGAGCAGACAGTCAGGGGGACAGACAGACAGTGGAACAGCACACAAAATCAAAACGGGCAGACTGTGGATAGGAGAGTGGACAGACAGATGGAGAATCAGCTGTCACAGCAACAAGACACACTGGGTCAGTCTTGTCTCTGAGCCATCCTTGTCCTCCCCAGATGACACCCCCATCCCCAGCCCCTTTATCCAGCACAGGGGACCTTTCTCCAAACCCATGTGGGTGTCCAGCAGTCTGAGTTTCCAGAAACAGCTGCCTTACACTCTCATTCCTGTGGCCTGGGAGGTGGTGCAGTGGATAAAGTGTTAAGATCCTCAAGTGTGAGGTCCTGATGTGCCAAGATGATGCTCTGGTTCTCTCTGTCTCTCTCTCCTCACACCTCTCTCATTAATAAATAAGTTTAAAAAATAAATTTTCTTTGTTTTACTTTTTAAACTTATTTATTTATTTATTATTGGATAGAGACAGAAAGAAATTGAGAAGGGCGAGGGAAAGATACAGAGAGACACTTGGCAACCCTGCTTCACCCATTCATGAAGCTTTCCCCCTATGGGGGTGGGGGTTTGGGGGGGAATAAAGGTTTGAACTCGGGTCCTTGTGCACTGAAGTACCTGCACTTAACCAGATACACCACCTGGTTAAGCACACCAGCCTGGCCCCTCTTCCTACATTTAAAAAAATTTGAATTATTTAATTTAATTGATTTGATAGAGACAGAGAGAGATCAAGAGGGAAGACAGAAATAGAAAGGAGAGAGGGAGACACGTGTAGCACTGCTTCACCACTTCTGAAGCTTCTCCCCTGCAGATGGGAGGAGAGGGGACTTGAACCTGGGTCTTCATACACGGTAACGTGTGCTTTCAACTAGGTGCTCCACCACCTGGCCCCACCTAATCTAGTCCTGGTGTTTCTGATGAGTGTTTACAGTTTTCAACTGAGTTTTAAAAATTATTATTATTGTTAGTTACTGAGAAAGATTGCGGGGCCCCGGTCCAGTGGTGGCACAGCTGTTTGAGTACACACATCACAGTGAGCAAAGACCCAGGCTTAAGCACCCCAGTTCCCACCTGCAGGGGGAAGCATCACAAGTGATAAACAGTGCTGCAGATCTCTCTCTCTTTCATTCTGTTTTTCTCTCCATCTCTCCCCAATATAAATAAGAGAAAGGGAGCGAGAGAAGCAGAGCACCACTCCAGTGCATGCTGTCTCTCGCTTGAGAGTCCAAAGCCTCATTCCCTGCACTGCCTCCAGGGCTGGTTCTCACCCTGTGTTTTCAGAGGCTCTTCCTGTCCTGGGAACTAGAAGCACTGAGGAAGTAGGGGTGCTTGGCAGAAACACCTTTGAAGAAATCTGATGCCCATCAGGGACTTCCTGTCCCTCTTCCTGGTGAGCCTCCCGGCTTCTGAAGTACTTCCAATGTCAGGCTCAGGTTCAGACACCCCACTTTCTTTTGGGGGGGGAATGGTGTCCCGTATCCCCCTCTGCCTCCCATTTAGATAGCCACCTTCAGGGTCCATCCCAGGGAACTACTTTTCTGTCGCCTGACCCCTTGTAGGGCCTGGAGCCCTGGGCGCTGTAACTGGGTTGCTTCTAGAATATTCTAAGCCCTGAGGAGGGCTGACTCAGGGCTTCTCCCTGGCCTTCAGACCAGGGAGGGGGCTGTGGAAATGCTCTCCAGGGTGGTGGCACACATGTTACCAAGATCCCTGTTTATTTTACTTTATTTATTTATTTACTTACTTATACCAAAGCACTGTTCAACTCTGGCTTGTGGTGGTATTGGGGATTGAACCTGGGACCTCAAAGCCTCAGGCATGAAAGCCATTTGCACCACCATTATGCTGTCTCCCCAGCCCCAATTATTATTATTATTATTTTTAATATTTATTCCCTTTTGTTGCCCTTGTTGTTGTAGTTATTATTATTGTTGATGTCGTTGTTGTTGGATAGGACAGAGAGAAAAGGAGAGAGGAGGGGAAGACAAGGGGAGAGAAAGATAAGACACCTGCAGACCTGCTTCACCACTTGTGAAGTGACTCCCCTGCAGGTGGGGAGCTGGGGGCTTGAACTGGGATCCTTGTGCTTTGCGCCACCTGCGCTTAACCCGCTGTGCTACCGCCCAACTCCCCCAATTATTTTTTTTAACATGGTGCTGGAGAAAGGATGGAGGACCTTGTGTACATCACCAGAGCAGCTTCCCCAGTCCAACAAACAAACAACAAATTTTTGAGAGATTGAGAAAGAAAGATCAAACCACTTCTCATCCTTGACACGAAATGGTACTGGGGACGAAGCCCAGGAGCTGTGGGGTCTTGGGTATGCATGTGTGGCGTCCAACTGTTGAACATCCACTAACCTTAGTCTGTTAAAAACAAAAAAGGGGAGTTGGGCGGTAGTGCAGCGGGTTAAGTGCACATGGCGCAAAGTGCAGGAACTGGCTTAAGGATCCCAGTTCAAGCCCCAGCTCCCCACCTGCAGGGGAGTCGCTTCACAGGCGGTGAAGCAGGTCTGCAGGTGTCTGTCTTTCTCTCCCCCTCTCTGTCTTCCCCTCCTCTCTCCATTTCTCTCTGTCCTATCCAATGACAGCAACAACAATAACCACAACAATGATAAAACAACAAGGACAACAAAAGCGGAAAAAATGGCCTCCAGGAGTAGTGAATTCTTGGTGCAGGCACCGAGCCCCGGCAATAACCCCAGAGGCAAAAAAAAAAAAAAGAGAGAGAGAGAAAGAGGGGCGGGGGGGGGGGGGTAGACAGCATAATGGTTATACAAATAGATTCTCATGCCTGAGTCTCCAAAGTTGCAGGTTCAATCCCCCGCACCACCATAAGCCAATAAATCATATTTATGGAAATAAATCATATTTAGGGAAAAGCAGAGCTAAGGCCTGATGCCAAAGCAGCACTGCCCCACCTGTGGAGCTTTCTCTGGTGCCCCTATCATGGTGCCCACCTCCAGGACATCTCATCACCAGTTAAAACTCACCTGCCAAACCCCAGCTCCCCAGCTCCCATGCCCACTCTAGGTCACTCTAGTCTAGGGGCTAGAGTCACTAGCATGTAACCTGTGATGACTCCATTCTGGACCCTGCCAGGACAGTGTGTCAGAGCTACTTCCATTCCCAAGATGAGTAGGAAATGACTTAGATTCCCTCTGGCTCCCTTTGAACTCCTGCACCAGCTCCTAGAGCACTGGACACACTCATTTACATACATGGACACACATGCCTCCATCTCGGCAGGAAAAGTGAGAATGTGTGCACGTACACACACACACACACACACACACACACACACCCCAGGTGCATAGCACGCACTCCAGGGTGAGGGTGCATGCATACAGTGTGCTCTGGCCCTTCCTCTGTCCTGTGGCTGGGGGCCATGACCTTGAGCTGACAGCTGGGGGCTAGGCAGGAGTCCAGTTCCTTGGGAGGAGGCAGAGCTGGGCCCGGAGTAAGCGCTTGGGTTCTATCAGGAGCTCCAGCTGGGTGGGTAGGGCAGTATCTGTGCAAACCCTTGCCACTCCAGAAAGGTGGCACTGGAGGCCCCTCCCTGGCTCATTGGGTGAAGCCCTAAGTGCCAGCAGGTCCTGCTCACAGTGCCTTCAAGCCTGGCACGGAGCTGGGGCTCAGGGCAGGGATGTACAACTGGGTAAGACAGGAAGGCAGCAACAATAGCAGTGCACAGGACTGATATGGGAGGGGTTCCAGCTAAGCTGAAAGGTCAGAAAAAAAAATCTGAAAAAATTTATTTTGGAGAGTTCACCCAGTGGGGCATCCACCTTGCCATGTGTGGATAGGGTTCAAGTTCAAGCCCAAGCACCAAAGGGGAGGTCCTATGGTATCAGAGGAAGCCCTGATGCTTTGGTGTCTCTCTCTCTCTCTCTCTGTCTGTCTCTTCTCCTCCCTCCCTCCCTCCTTTTCTCCCTCCCTGAATGAAAAGCAGACCAGGAACAGTGAGAGTGTGCATGAGAGCTCTCAGCTCTCCACTCCAACACTTCAGACCCTAAGGTCTCCTACCCAGATGAGCCTGCAGAGCAGGGCAGCTGCCTCTCAGCCCTGGAAACTCCAGAGTGGCTTCCACTCTGTGCCTGCCCCCCCTTCTACAAGCTAGTTGGTGGGGGATTGGGGTGGTCTGAGGTCAGCCTGCCAGTATGGAGCCTGAACTGCAGGCAGGACCACACCCCCTTCCCCTTTCTCCCTGGTCAGTAAGGAGCAGCAGGGCTGTTCCTAGGGCCTCACAGAACCCCAGGGAGGACTGGGTTGGGGCAAGCTTGTTTTCAAGCCAATTCCTCCAAAGACTGGAATGTTCTAGACCAAGGAGGGGGTAGGACTACTGAGGCCATCCTTATAGCCTTCAGTGAGAGTCAGGGAGAGATGTCTCAGGGAACCCCAGGGGTTCTCTTCCCTTTCTTTCCCAGGTGGGACTGGAGAGACTCAGGCCCGGCTCTCAGACACCCTTTCTGTCTAGTGAGCAACAGCAATGTCTCCATTTAGCAGATGGGGAAACTGAGTTAGAGTCTCGGCGGTGTTTGCACTACACACATAACAACATCACCTGGGTCTCTCCAGGACCCCTTCCATCCAGTCCCAAGGCCTCCGAGGGTGCAGACAATTTTTAAATATTTTATTTCAATGAGAGAGACACAGAGAGAGGGAGAGAGGAAGAGAGAGAGATTGATACCAGAGTACTGCTCAGCTCTGGCTCATGGTGCTGGGGACTGAACCTGGGACCTCAGAGACTCAGGCATGATAAGTCTTTTGTTACGGTGTCTGTCCAGTCTCAAACACGAGGTTCCAAGTTTGATCCCCAGCAACATATGTACTACAGAGTGGTGCTCTGGTTCTCTCTCCTACTGAGAAAGAGAGAGAGAGAGGGAGAGAGGAAAGGAAAGAGGAGAAAAAGAAGGGGAAAAAATAAGACTGTCTAGGGCTCAGGAGATAGCACAATGATTATGCAAATGACTTGAAGCCTTAAGAGCAATGCTCTGGTAAGAAAGAAAAGAATAAAACAAAACAACAACAACACCCCCCCCCCAGAGCTGCCCTGCCCAGTTCCCAGTCCATCTGACTATTAGGTGGCTCCCAGCAGGGACTTAGCTCCAAGCCTTTGGTTGAGCTGACCCCTGCCTTTGTCCAGCCCTGTCTTTGGAGGTGACAGCAGAGGCTGGCACAGAGAAAAGGACTATTCCCCAAAGATGGAGAATGTTCTAGATCAGGGAGGGAACAGTCTTTGAATTAGGTGAGGGAATCCTTAAAGAATGAATGAGTGAGTGAACGAATAAGGAGCTAAGTAACAGAGCCTCACGGGGCTGTGGATTTGAATCTCAGGCCTATCTCTTGACTCTAAGTCAGCCGCGAACCTCTCTGAAACTTCCCCACTTTTCCCACTCTGAAGAGGGGGGACAGCAGATCACGGAGAATGTCTGCAGACCCAGCGCAAGTCCCAGCCCAGCACAAGTCCCAGCCCAGCACAGAACAGGCTTTCAGCCCCACCCACCACCCCCAGAGTGCCCTGCTGCCCAGCAGTGGCTGGGTGCTGCCCCTCCCTGGCTGGCTCCACTCAGCTCAGGCTGCCTGTGACTCCCAGACAGACCTGGCCCCAGGCCCAAGCATAAGTCCCCAAGGTACCCAGCTCCTGTGGTCCAGGAGCCCGGGAGCTGACTTCACGGAACAGGAACTCTGGGAATTTCCTGGCAGGAAGGCTTCTGCTGCCTGGACATGAGGACAGCTGCTGGGTGGCCAGGGCTGTGAGAGGTGGTACTGGGAACACAGCCAGGGCATGGGACTGCCCTGTCCCCACCTGTCCATTCCCCCATGCCCAGTGGGGCCACTGATGAGAGAGCCTGGGGCACCCCACCCAGACACCCCTTACTCTCAGGGCTCTTTCAGGCAACTGCTGAGAGATGGCCCTGGGCAGTTCTTGCCACAGAAGCCGGCCAGCTCACCAGCACTCCACAGTTTGCACTTTCACAGCAGGAATCCCCACCCAGTGGCCCAGGGTCATAGACCTAAACAGTTGGATGGTGGCCACCCCTGGCCTGGTTCAAGGTCACTCACAGCCTGGATCCAGACCCCGGAGGGCAGAGTGAGTGAGACAGGGTGAGGGAAACTCAGATGGGGGTCTCCTTGTGGAGAGGTGGCACAGAGAGGGTAGTGGCACACCCAGCTATCATGCACAAGGACCTGGGTTCGAGCCCCCACTCTCCACCTGCGGGGGGGTGATTTATAAGCGGTGAAGCAGGCCTGAAAGTGTCTCTCTTTCTTTCTCCCTACCTTACCCTCTCCTCCTCTTAATTTTTCTCTGTCTTACCAGGTATAATAGAAAGAGGTGGGGGGGGGTGGCTGCCGGGAGTGGTAGATTCATAGTGCTGGCACCAAGCCCCAGCAATAACCCTGGTAGCAATAAAAGGAGAGAAATGAAAGATGGGTTCCCACGTGGATGCTCCCCCTGCTCAGCCTGGGCACAAAAAGGAAAGAGCGATGAGTCTCTAGACACTTTGTTACCTGTCCCCACAGGCCAGAGGTGGGAAGAGACCAGAGCAGATACCCAGGGGCCCCTTGAAGGTGGGCCTGCAGCCATACACACACAGCCACACCCGTATGCCCACATCCAGGCCCTAAAGATGTTACACACCCAGTGGTCACCACCTGCCCCCTGGCCACTGGTGGGTGGGCCAGGCTTTCTGTGAGTTTCTAAAATGTCAGAAGACTTCTGACCCTAACTGCTCAGCTTCCTGGGAGCAGAAGAAGGGACCTTTCCCCGTAAGAGTCCTGGGAAGACTGCCCAACCATGTGAAAAGGCAGTGGGCGGGCAGCCCAGGCAGCTGGACATGCCAAGGGCAGGGCATGGCCTCTCCTGCTACCCAGAGTCCCTCCAGCCAGGGCCAGTGCCTGGAATCCAGAAGATTCCCAGTACCTAGTGTGGCCAGCCTAGAGCTGAGGATGGCCAAGGCCAGGGCCGGGTGCCCTGATCTCAGTGTCCCCGGGGGAGGCCAAGGCCAGCTGGACGGTCCCAGAGGGCCTGGCCACCTCCCTCTGGGGCAGACATGTCTAGACATGGGGCTGGGAAGGGGAAGCTGGGGTCCCCTGGGGGCCAGCCTGTGCCTGGAGTGACAGCTTCCCTTGGGGGGCCCACCCAGCCTAACTGCCCACCCCAGGGGTGACTCACCGCCCCCTCTTACAGAGCCCTGTTCTCCATGGCTCGTGGGAAAGCCACAGCACTCTGCCCCCCGAACTTTGCTGCCCAGCACCCCCTACACACACACACACACACACACACACACACACACACACACACACACACGGCTTCTGGTGACACATGCCCAGGGGACCCGCCCTGGCCAAGCATCCAGCTCCAGCAACCAGGAATTGGGGTGGGGGACCAGTACTGAGGGGAGGCTCCTCCGAAGGGCAGGGAGAGGGCACCCCACTTCTGAGCCTCATTCCCCAAATCACCCCCCAGCCTCCACGCAGCCCGGTGCAAGATCCAACGTGCATGGGTCCCCACATCGATGGTCCTTGGGGGTGCGGGGTATCCGGGAGGTCAAAGGTGAGCGACGCCCCCTCCCCGGCAGGTGGCGCCGGCGCCCGGGAGCCCCCCGCCCGCGGCCGGGCCTCACCGTGGCGTCCTCGGCGCCGTGGTGGCCGATAAGGCGGCTGCCCCCCGGGTGGCGCTGCGCCCAGCGGCTGATATCGTAGACGCGGCGCTCGATGACCAGCCACTTGTCGCCCGGCAGGTCGTGCGCGCGGATCTGCTCCCAGCGGAGGGTGGGCAGCGGCGCCCTAACACCGCCCATGGCTGCGCCCCGCTGCGCCCGCCCGGGGCCTGGAGCTTCCCGGGGGCTTCCCCGTGGCCCCGCCCCGCGCGCGGCCGCAGTACGAGCCTGCGCTGCGGGCTCCGCGCAGCAACTTTGCCCCTTTATACCCGCCTGCTTGCCGGCTCCCCGCGCCGCCCGCGCCCATTGGCTGTGCCGCGCCCGGGGCGGGGTGTGATGGCCACGCCCCCGCCACGCCCCGGGAGAGGTTCTGACCCTCGGCTCGGTCCACGCCCCCCTCCTCCAGCTGCGGGGGCGACCGGGGATGCGCGCCAGCGAGGGACAGGTCCTGGCTGGGCCTCCACCTGGGGCGCGTCCTGGACCCCCAGGGGGCCCTCCACGCCGTCGGGGGACGGGTCCTCGTCCACGCGAGCTGTCTGTCTACCACTGGGGAGACAAGGGTGGGGGTGCCGCTGACAGTGAGGGGTGCAGGCACTGGCATTCCCGGGGTGCCAGGCCTGGGGAGGGGAGGGAGGGGGAGGGGGGCCTTGGTTGTGATAGCAGACACACATAACCAGTTTCCTGGAATAAACCAGTCGTTCTAAGAGTGGGGGCTGCTCCTGCAATGACTTTGTATTTTTTTTCTTAGAGATAAAGACACCTTCAGACCCTGCGGGGCAGGAAACCAGGCCAAGGTTACCCGCTGGGCCTGCAGCAGCTTCAGAATCGCCCCAGGGCTTGTGCAGACAGACTGGGTGTGTGGGGAGGGGACACCCACCCTCCTCCCAACCCCTTGGGAGTCCTGCATGTTAGCTTTGGGACAGAGAATGCCCCTGCCACAAATTTTTTATCTTTCTTTTTTCTTTCTTTTTTTTTTTTTTTTCTCCAGGGTTATCTCTGGGGCTCTGGAGCTCAGGGCTGGCACTACTAATCCACTGTTCCTGTAGGCCACTTTTCCCATTTTTTTTTTTTTAATGGGATAGGACAGAGAGAAATTGAGAGAGCAGGGGAAGATAGAGGGGGGGGGCACCTGCAGACACCTGCAGACCTGCTTCACAACTTATGAAGTGAACCCCCTACCGGTGGGGAGCCAGGGCTGAAACCAGGATCCTTGTGGGTTCTTGTGCTTGGTACTGTGTGCACTTAACCCAGTGTGCTGCTGCCCCTTTTTCTATGGGGTGCTGGTGTGCTCATTTGAGGAGGACTTGCTGAGAGCCGGACCCAGTATATGTCTTTGCTATGCTCAGGCTCTATCTGGGTCCCGCTAAGTGTCTGAAGTAAGGTGGATTCCTCACTTCCTGCCAAGGTGCCACAGTGGTTGGTGCATTGAGCTTATAAGCCTGAGATCCTGAGTTCAACCCCTGGTATTGCATCTACCAGAGTAACGCTTTGGTTCTTCTTCCTTCTTTATCTTTAAATGTATTAGAACTTATCCGACAGAGATAGAGAAGTCACGAGGGAACGCTGAGAGAGAGGGAGACAAGACACCTGCAGCCGTGCTTCACCTCTCACGAGGCTTTCCGCCTACAGGTGGGGACTGGGGGCTTAAACCCAGGATCTTGTCCTTTGTAACGTGTGCTTAACTGGGTGCACTAGTGCCCAGCTGCGTCTATATCTCATTAATAAAAAAATCCACAACCCCCCAAAAAGGAGGGGACTGAGACCCTCACCCCCCCCCCCAGATTTTCCTCAGTCCCAGGAGGGCTGCCTTCAGTCTTTGGAATAATGGGCACCACAGCACCTGAGCTCTGGGCCCCCAGATGTCCTGGAAGGCCCACCTCTTGTGTGTGGGGGTGGGGAGGGGACAGGAGCACAGTGTGTGGTTAGGGTGAGAGGTGACTATCACCACCATGTTCACATAAGGGTGCAGGGTGGAGGGGACAGTCTTTTAGAGCAAATGAACCTCCTAACTGGACCTGGATCCAGTCCTTCTGGGTTCTGGGGGGGAAGGTGTCAGCAGGGCCCTGGGCCCCCCTTTGAGCAGACCCCAGGGGTCAGAGTTGACAGACCAGGGGGTCCTACCCTGTCCAGGTCCCTAGCTAGGTGTGTAAGGCAGGTATGGGGGTGAGTTCTACCCTCCTCTAGGAGGGGCAGGGATCGAGGCCAAGCCACTTCACCCCCTTCTACCCCATGGGCCCTACAGTGCTCCAGAGGTCAGAGGCTTGGGAGGAGGAGGAGGGACTCGGGATGCCAGTGTCCCCAACCCCCTGGCCAGGCAGCAAGGCTTCCCAGACTGCCTGGGAAAGGGAGAGGCACCACTTGACATTCCTGAGCTGCCACAGGGCCACTGCCAGGCTGTTTGTTGCGTTCAGGCAGCCAGAGGGGGCATCTGGAGCCAAAGTGGGGGTGGGGGTGGGCAGCTACAGCGTTTGTGAGGGGAACCCTGTCCCTGTCCATTCCCATGGGCTCCAAGCTGCCCTGAGCTGCCACACAGTCTCCTGTTGGCCTCCATCCCCACCCCCCACCGGAGCTGCCAACTTCTGGTCCTGGTGCCAAGGGAGGCTTGTGGGGGCCAGCAGTGGGTGTGGCAGAGGCCCAGCCAGGCCAATGTGCAGAGCAGAAGCTTGCAGCCGGCTCCTTGGAGCTCCGCCACTGGACGGTGGGTGAACAGTCACCAGGGCGTGAGCTTGGGCTCTTCTGAGTGGGGGTGGGGGGAATGCATCTGGGGAGGCAGGAGGGCACAGGACTCTTCCAGAGCCTGGGCCTTGCCAACCACCGCTGACCCTGAACACTGTGGTGGCCCTGGAGCCCTTCACAAAAGGAAGCTGTTTACAAGTGGCCAGTGAGTCGGTGGAAGGAGGCTGTGACCTCACCCATCATGGGAAAACTGCAGCTCCTAGCCACAGAGCCAGTTCCTCACAGCCATGAGCATCACGACTCTCAGAGGGCCACACAAGCAAGCAAGCAGCAGTGACGGGGGATGCAGGGGTCTGCTTTATTTATCTTTTTTTTTTGTATTTCCTTTTTAAATTTTTTCCCCTTTTGTTGTCCTTGTTTATCGTCGTTGTTGTTATTGCTGTAGTAGTTGTTGGATAGATAGGACAGAGAGAAATCATCGAGAGAGGAAGGGAAGACAGAGACAGGGAGAGGAAGCCTGTGAAGCGAACTCCCTGCAGGTGGGGAGCCTAGGGTTTGAACCGAGATCCTTAGTCAATCCTTGCGCTTAGCACCATGTGCACTTATCCCACTGCGCCACTGCCTGGCTCCCTGCTTTATTTATCTTTATTTATTTATCGGATAGAGACAACCAGACATCAAGAGGGGAGGGAGAGATAAGAGAGGGAGACAGAGAAACACCTGCAGCCCTGCTTCACATTTGTGAAGCTTTCCCCCTGCAGGTGGGGACTGGGGGTTTGAACCCGGGTCCTTGAACATTGTAAAATGTGCAGTCAACCAGGTGCGCCACCACCTGGCCCCTCAAAAATATTTCTATTGGGAGTCGGGCGGTAGCACAGCAGGTTAAGCGCACGTGGCGTGAAGTGCAAGGACCGGCATAAGGATCCTGGTTCAAGCCCCCAGCTCCCCACCTGCTGGGGAGTCACTTCACAGGCGGTGAAAGCAGGTCTGCAGGTGTCTATCATTCCCTCTCCCTCTCTGTCTTCCCCTCCTCTCTCCATTTCTCTCTGTCCTATCCAACAATGATGACATCAATAACAACAATAATAACAACAATAAAAAAATAAGGACAACAAAAGGGAATAAATAAGATATAAAAAATTTTATTTTTATTTATTTTTAAAGATTTTTTAAAATTTATTTATCCCCTTTTGTTGCCCCCTCTTTTATTTTTATTGTTGTAGTCATTATTGTTGTTGGATAGGACAGAGAGAGGAGGGGGAGACAGGGGAGAGAAAGACAGACACCGGCAGACCTGCTTCACTGCTTGTGAAGCAATTCTCCTACAGGTGGGGAGCCGGGGGTTTGAAACAGAATCCTTAAGCTGGTCCTTGTGCTTCGCGCTACGTAAAATATTTTTAATAGAGACATGCAGAGAGGATATAGAGAGAGACAGGGAGACCAGAGCATAGCTCAGCTCTGGCTGGTGGTGGTGCTGGGGATTGAACCTGAAACCTCAGAATCTCAAGGGATGAAAAGAGTTTTGCATAGTAACCATTATGCTGTCTCCCCAGCCCTGGCCTTTGGATGGACTAATAGGAAACAATGAAATTTAACTACAAAGACTATAGGTAAGCCGAAAATGTGACTAACATTTCACGAGGGCAATGCAAGGGCTGGTGGGAGAGTGGAGGCTTTTGAGCTCCCCAGGAGTTTGAGGAGTGTGTGTGTGGGGTGTCAGGCTTCAGAGAGGAGGGATTCCAGTCACAGACCAAAGCTGACTAGCTGCACGACCTGTGGGGAGATAGGTTGTTCAGATAACAGTCATCCTCTGGCAAGAGATCTCTCTCCTGTCTAAATTCTGCTATAAATTAAGGGAGACATGAAAATCTACCTTGAGGGAGGGAGTAGATAGCACAATGGTTATGCAAAGAGATTTTTCATGCCTGAAGCTCCAAAGTCCTAGGTTCAATCCCCTGCACCACCATAAGCCATAGCTGAGCAGTGCTCTGGTAAAAAAAAAAAAAAAAAGAAAGAAAAGAAAAAGTCTGTCTTGAACCTACTGAGTCTTCATGATGATACACAGGACGACAGGGTATGCTTTTGAAAAATACGTATTTTATTTTATTTTAATGTGAGAGGGAAAAATAACAGAGAGATCAGAGCACTGCTCAGCTCTGGCTTATGGTGGTGCTGGGGATTGAACCTGGGATCTCAGAGCCTCAGGCAAGAGAGTCATTTTGTATATGTTGGTCTGTTTCTAAGACCCCTTCTGTTGCATTGCTTAATGCTATGGTCTATTTACATAATCACTGCTTTACCTGAGAACCTCCCTGCCTACAGGGCATTGGTTTAATCCCCACTGGTTAGATGCAAACTAGAAACTTCTGCACCAGCTTTTTCTTTCTCCCCACCCCCTATCCTACGTACATCCTCTTTCAACCTGACACTTCCGCCTCAGGAGATATAAAGGACAGGATTTTCTAATGAAGAGAGATTAGATAGATTGCACTGCATTTCTCATCAATAAACATTGAACTGCGTTCCCAGCTCAGCCATGAGTCCCTGGTCATCTGTCTCCCACCCGCGAAGCTAGCCTGGCATATTGGTGCCCGAACAGGGACCAGCAGTATAACTATTACTCCTTCACCCAAAGTGGTATACTTATTTCTGGGGAGCGGGGTGGCAGAAGTCGTAGATGTTCTGACAGCCCCCCTGTCCCCCAGTGATAAAGTGTTGGAAGGATGTGAAGAACAGCTGTCCTGTTTATATGGTCTGGGGGATCGAGGTGTATTCATTTCTACTTTTTAACGGTCACTTGATCCAGCACTTTCACTACTGGGGCAGGTTTCTATACCCCCCAAAATTATATCCTAAAGATATATTTTACTCCTATATTCACAGAAGGGCTAGTCACCCACTAGCCCAGGATTGAAGGCATCCCAAATAGTAAGAGGTGAGGGAAAAGTAAAATGGGGTCTTTGCCTTCAGGGGACTATTGTGCAACCTCAAAGAGGAAGGTAATCCAACCAGAGGCCACAGCATGGATGGGACTTGGTGGACATGTCAGCTAACCACAAATAAAACAAGTAGTGCAGGATTCTGTTTGCTTTTCTTTTTTCTTTGTGCCTCCAGGGTTGTCACTGGGGCTCGGTGCCTGCACTGTGAATTCAGTGTTCCTGGAGGCAATTTTTTTCACTTGACTGGAGAGGAAAGAGAGAAATTAAGAGAGGAGGGGGAGATAGGAAGGGAGAGAGAAAGATAAGACACCTGCAGACCTGCTTCACCATTTGTAAAGTGTCCCCCCCACCCCCGATGGTGAGGAGCTGGGGGCTGGATCTCAGATCCTTGTGCGGTTCTTGTGCTTAGTACTATGTGCGCTTAACCGGGTGCACCACCACCCAGCCCAGAAGATTCTTTTCCTACCCACAGTTGCCAGACTCAGGAGCAAAACACAGGCCAGTGGCTGCTGGGGGAGGGGAGTTTAACAGGCAGAGGGGCATCAGGCTTGCAATGGTGGGAGCACACACAACACTACCCAACTGTACTTCATGGGGAAAGTAATTTTTCTTCTTCCTAAAGTAAATAAATATAAAGGCTGGCAAGTGCTGCGAAGTCTCATGGAGTCTCGTGTATAGTAACTGAGGCCCAGCCCTGGCTGAGGGTGGGGAAGTCTGGGTGGACTCTGTGGCTAGAGTCAGAGCTCTTTAAGGGGAGATAGCAAGGGCTAAAGTGGACCGTGTATGTACCTGGGGCACTTAGAGAGGGTTATCTGGAAAATTCACTTAAGAGGAGCAATCCCTGCCTGGCTATCAGCTCACCCTCCCCTCCTGACTCCAAAAGCCATTTCAGAGAGCCCACACCCTTTCAGAAGCCTGGAGAACAAGGTGTGTGTGTGTGTGTGTGTGTGTGTGTGTGTGTGTGTGTGTGTGTGTGTGTGTGTGTGTGTGTGTTAGTAAAGGGGTAAAAAGGTGAGAGATGGGAGACCTGGGAGGTAGTATAGTGGATAAGGCATTGGACTTTCAAGTATGAAGTTCTGGGGTTCCAAGTTCAATCCCCCATAATGCATCTTCCTTCTCATAAACAAATGAAAAAAATTTTTTTTCTCTTTTAAGCCAGAGGTTTGAACCCAGGTCCTTGCACATGGGAACATGTACATTTAACCAGGTGTGCCATAGCCCAGTCCTTGAAAAACATTTCAAGACAAGATGGGAGACAGCTAGGCTCCATGCACAAGAACTGGAGTTTGAACCCTTGCAGCACACAGAATGTGATGGACAACACAGGGCACCACTGCTGAGTCTCTGTTTCCATCTCAAAGTACAGAGAACAGCCACATCCAGCACCTTTAGCTAAGGGTCCCAGAAGCTGGTTGTCTGTAGGCTCTGGTTGGGCTCACTCAACCCCCATTCTGGGGCCACCATTTCCTCTATGCTTCCCCACCTGCAGTGCTTCAGAGAATCATCTGAGCATCTCAGAGGCCTGCTGAGGGGGTTACAGACTCAAGCTCATTGGAATGGCTTCAGAAGGATGGGAGAGAGAGACCCACCCTCCCCTGGGGAAGCACCGGCCTTAGGATGCTCAAGGGTCTGAGAACCTACAGCACAGGGGGCCTGACAAGCACCAGGAATAGCTCTGTAGACAGTGGAAGTGTCAATTGTCTCTCTCTGCTTCAAATGGAAAAGTTGGCTTAGGAGCGGTAGAATCAAGCATGTGTAAGCTGTGGTGAATGAGGAGAGAAAGAGAGGGAGAGGAAGGAAGGAAGGAAGGAAGGAAGGAAGGAAGGAAGGGAGGGAAGAAGGAAGGAAGGAAGGAAGGGAAGAAGGAAGGAGCTTAGAACCATCGCTGTTGCATTGAATGCTTAGACATTAGCCATTGCTGGTCACCGTGTGTATGTGTGTATGTTTGTGTGTGTGTGTGTGCATGTGTGTGTGTGTATATATGTCAATTCCTGTTCTCTTCACACTGGGGGCCACCCAGGTCTAACAGGAAATGAGCCCAGGGACAGGCAGAGCCTGCGCTGTGAGACCAAAGAACAGGCCCTTGAAATGTCACCCGTATCTCCCTGCTTCTGGCGGTGGTTGGGCTGGGTTGGGGGGGAGGGTTGGCTGGCTGGCTGGCTGGACCAGTTCAGGGGAGGATTGAAAGAGACCATAGGAGAAGATGTTGAGCACCCCCCCCCCCGAACATGGTTGTGTGACATCCTCCCTCACTGCTTTTGCTTTACCCCTTTCATGGGAGCTGGTCTCCTGTCCCCCTTTGCTCCCCCCTTGCCCAGGGATGGTATGGAGCAGGTGGAGAGCTGGGCTGGGCATCTGAGTGGGGTCTGGGCTGGGTGGTCTAACCTGTGAACATGGAGGAGGGCTTTCAAATCCCAGACGCAGGGGCCTGGCAGTGGCGCACCCAGTGACCATGTGCAGGGACCGGGATCAAACCCTGGCTCCCCACCAGCAGGCGGGATGCTTTATGAGTGGTGAAGCAGGTCTGCAGCTCTTTCTCTCTGCCTGTCTTCCCCTCCCCTTTCAATTTCTCTCTATCCTACCAAATAAAATTTAAAAAGGGAGGGGGGATGGATGGCCACTAGAAGCAGTGGATTCATAGTGCCAGCACAGAGTCCCAGCAAGAACCCTCGTGGCAAAGTAAATAAAAGGAAAATAAAAAATATCAGATACATTTTTGGGGTGGTGGTATAGAGGAGAATCTGAGAGAGGAGACCAAGATGGAAAGGACAGGAGAGGGGGTGGAGGAGTGAGGTTGACAGATCTGGCCAGCCCCCAGAGGACTGGACACCCCAGTTGAGTGGCCAGGAAGCAAGCCAGTAAGGAAGTCCCCTCAAGCTGTCACCACTGGCAGGAGGGGCAGGAAATGAGAGAACATTTACACTTTCCCAAATGTGAGGACAGGGGTTCGAGCTTCCCTAAACTACATGGGGGCACCATAGACAGGGGTAGCTCCATGGATGGTGAAGGTGTGCTGTGTTGTCTCTCTCTCTCCCCCTTCTTTTAACCACAGCACTGCTCAGCTCTGGCTTATGGTGGTGCGGGGGACTGAACCCAGGACTGAACCTGGGACTTTGGCGCCTCACGCATAAAAATTTCTTTCAGAACCATCATGCTGTCTACCCCTGCCCCTCTTTTTAAATTATTTATGTGGTCCAGGAGATGGCACAGTGGATAAAGCATTGGGACTCTCAAGCATGAGGTCCAGAGTTCAATCCCCGGCAGCACATGTACCAGAGTGATGTCTGGTTCTCTTTCTCTCCTCTCCTCCTATCTTTTTTTTTTTTTTAAAGAGTTTATTTACTCATGAGAAAGATAAGAGAGAAAGAACCAGACATCACTCTTGTACATGTGCTGCTGGGGATTGAACTCAGGACCTCATGGTTGAGAATCCAGTGTTTTATCCACTGTGCCGCCTCCCGGACGACATCTCTCCTCCTATCTTTATCATTAGTAAATAAATAAAATCTTCAAAAAACTTAAACATTATTTATTTTTAATGAAAAAGAGATACAAAGAGAAAGATATAGAGAGGCTGACCAGAGCACTGCTCAACTCTAGCTCATGGTGGTGCTGGGGGGATCGAACCTGAGACCTCAGAACCTCAGGCATGGGAATGTTTTTGTATAACCATTATTCTGTCTCGCCAGCACACACCTCCCTTTATTTCATCTGAAATAGGAAGAGTGGAAAAGTTGGCCCTGGAGCAATGGGATTGCACAAGCATGAGAAAAAAAATATGTAGATACAAGACCTGGGCTGAGAAAGTCCCTGCCACAGCCACAGGCAGACCTCACTAATCCACCTGATAGCCTCTGTGCTTTGTGATTCTGAGCCTCAGGCTTTCTTTGCCCCAGGCAAGGAGACTGGCAGAGGCAATGCCCAGGCCCCACTCCCGTGGTCAGGAAGCCACTGGCCTCGTCCCTTGCAACCCACAGCCCTACAGAATCCAGGGCAGGCTCCAGGGATGCTAGCCACCGCTACTCCTGTGGGATTTGGGCTTAATCTCCAGCACGAGGTGGATTTGGTTTCATTCCTTCGGGTGGATGCCCAAGCCTTGGCCCTGGGCCCCGGGACGCAGGAGTGAGGGCGCATGGCTGCCCAGTCTCCACCAACAAAGCTGCCCTTTATTAGAGAGAGATCACGTTACATTCCACTCAGAGGAGGCGATCAGACGTGGTGAGGGATGTATCCAGGCCGGACCCCCGTCCCTGTGGGCTGGGAGTGGTGAGGAGGGGCCTGCCTCACCCCGGTCCTGGGTGTAGGGCCTGGCAAAGGTCCACCTCCATCATCAGATCAGACTGAGCTTTATCTGATGGGGGGGGGGGGGGGGCGAGAGTCCTGTCCTTCCAGAGGTGATGAGAGTACAGTTCCCTGGACTGGCACGGGCGAGAATGGCAGCTGCCCTGCCAGGCCCTCCAGCCTCACTGCCCGCTGGGTTCATCCTAGTGCCCCAGGGGGTGATAGTAGTCCAAGGCTTGGGGGGGCATTGTGGGAGGGGTGATGGTAGTCCAAGGCTTGGGGGGGCATTGTGGGAGGGGTGATGGTAGTCCAAGGCTTGGGGGGGGCATTGTGGGAGGGACACACACCCTAGAGAAATGGTCACCAGGTACAATCCCTTTCTGTAGCAACAAGGCACCTACAGGTAGCCACCCCAGGACCGGAGGATGCTGCTGACAGGCCCAGGATCTCCCACCAAGGGTGCAGACAGCTGAGTGCCTGAATGCTCTGGGGTGCGTTCCCAATGGCCTCCTGGTGCTGCAGTGTCACTGAGCCGGCGAGCACGGCAGCCTCCCTTCTGAGATCTCATGATGGGTGTCTGGCTCGAGCGGCCTCCGTGGCCTGGCTGGGTGTCCGCTGGCCCTAGGATCCTGGCTTCCTGTCTGTCTGTCCATGGTGGGCAGGTGTCGGCCCCAAGTTAGGCCTCCTGGGGGAAGAAGCCCAGCTTGGCCAGAGACATCTCCCTCCGCAGCCGGCTGATCTCCCAGAACATGGGCTCCACTGCGGGCAGAGAGGGGGCACTTGGTGCCGGCTCAAGGTCACCCGCACAGAAGCCCCTCCCAGCATGGGGCAAGGCACCCCAAGCACCCCAGGATGGTCGACTTCAGCAAGTGGCTGCTTCACTGAGAGGCCTGGTTAGTCGAGGAGACACCCCCACCCCAGACTGACACAGGCAAGCGTGTTCACATGATCTCACACTTTAAATACTTCCAGATGCCATGGCCTCGGAGCTCTGCATGGCCTTAGGGGGGATGTGGCCCCCAGATCAGGAAGGGCAGGCCCAGCTGCAGAGCCGATAGGGAAGACTCCTGGGGGACAGAGCCTGCTACAGGAGCCTCAGATGGATGGGGGGAGGCACACAGGGAAAGCCCCCATCACACAGGGATGTCCAGGGCAGGGCGGCCACAGGGCCTGAGCCCAGAGGCCCCACAGCCTGGGGGGGAAGCACCCCCACTTGGATGTTAGCACTGCTTTCCTGAAAGGCCGAGTTTGACTTTTCCACATAATTTTGCGCTGGGAGGCTCAGGACCCTGGCTCCCCTGCTGCCTTGGCCCCACAGTCCTGTCTTGGCCCTGGGGTGGTGGTGGAGGGCAGCAAAGTCCCAGGCTGACCCAACACCCAACACCGTGGGCATCCACCCCCCAGCGGCAGCAGGGTGCACTCACCATCCTGCCGCACCAGGCCCTGCTGGATGTAGCGAATATAGGTGAAGAAGTTGCACACAGCTGTGATCTGTGGACAGAAGCAGAGAGGGGGTGACCCACCAGCCCTCACGCTGTGTGTGGGGGGCACTTTCCCCCACAACATCAGGGTAGGCTGGGCCCTGCGGGGGTTCAGATCTGGGCCCTGGCACAAAACCTGTCTGCCCATGACATGCCGCCCTGCTGCTGGGGATGCTTGCTGGTAAAGGCTCAAAGGCGTCCTTCAGCACCCCCAAACCCTGTAGTCCCCAGCCAAGGGCGGGATGGAGTGGGGGTGCAAAGGTCAGCTCCTGGGCCAGAGTGCTGCCCAGAATCTTCCCCGAGGCAGCTCGTCTCGTGCCTGCCCCTCTTTCGGCTGGCATCTGTGAGCTGCATATAATCCCTGGCTTAGGCCCTGCTACAGGGGACCGTGCCCAAGACGGGGGTGGGGGCAGTCTGGGACAGGGACTGCGTATGCAAGGCTGGGGGGCAGCGGAAGCTGCAGGGAGGGGCACCACTGCTGAGGCCCGAACACACAGGGGACACCTTGCAGGTGGCGGGTGCTCTGGGTGCAGGTGCAGGTGGCAGTGTGGACTCTGGGGGACCCTTCTCTTTCCTAAGCTGCAGGTTCCTATGTGCTGCAGCTCAGAGCACCATGTTGGGGGGCCTGGGGGGTCGCCAGTGCACCATGGTCAAAGGCTCCATGGAAATAGTCCTGGCTCTATCACTGGCTGCCAGGTGATGGGGGGCGGGGGTGGGGGAGCCGAGACTGTCCACTTTGGCCCCACCTCCCAGGAATCTCTAGTAAGTTTTTTGTCTGTTTCTTTGTTTTGCCTCCAGGGTTATCGCTGGGGCTCGGTGCCTGCACCACGAATCTACCGCTCATGGGGGCCATTTTTTTCCCTTTTGTTGCCCTTGTTGTTTATCAGTGTTATTGTTACTATTGTTGTCGTTGTTGTTTGATAGGACAGAGAGAAATTGAGAGGGGAGGGGAAGACAGAGGGGGGAGAGAAAGATAGACACCTGCAGACCTGTTTCACTGCCTGTGAAGTGACTCCCCTGCAGGTGGGGAGCCGGAGGCTCCAACCGGGATCCTTATGCTGATCCTTGTGCTTTGCGCCATGTGTGCTTAACGCTGTGCAACCGCTCGACTCCCTCTAGTAAGTTCTTTTTTTTTTTTTTATTTTTTATTTTTTATTTATTTATTTATTTTTTAAAATATTTTATTTTATTTATTTATTCCCTTTTGTTGCCCTTGTTGTTTTATTGTTGTAGTTATTATTGTTGTTGTCGTCGTTGTTGGATAGGACAGAGAGAAACGGAGAGAGGAGGGGAAGACAGAGAGGGGGAGAGAAAGATAGACACCTGCAGACCTGCTTCACCGCCTGTGAAGCCACTCCCCTGCAGGTGGGGAGCCAGGGCTTGAACCGTGATCCTTATACTGGTCCTTGTACTTTGCGCCACCTGCGCTTAACCCGCTGCGCTACAGCCCGACTCCCTCTAGTAAGTTCTAATGGGGAGAGGGTGGCTCTTCAGAGAGGGTCCACACATACACTGTGTTTCTGGTAAACTAGGCTTTGGAAATTTCTTTCCCTTTCTCCCTTCCTTCCTTCCTTCCTTCCTTCCTTCCTTCCTTCCTTCCTTTTCCTTTTTACCAGAGCACTGATCAGCTCTGGTTTATGGTGGTGGAGGAGATTGAACCTGGAACTTCGGAGCCTCAGGCATGAATGTGTCTTTGCATAACCATTATGCTATCTACCCCTCCCACCTCCCCCCCCCCCCCCGATTTTTTTATTTGATAGAACAAAGAGAAATTGAAAGTGGAGAGGACAGAAAAGGAGAGAGACAGAGAGACACTTGAAGCCCTGCTTCGCCTCTTGTAAAGCTTCCCACCTACAGGTGGGGAGCAGGGGCTCAAACCCGAGTCTCTCATGCATGGTAGTGTGTGCACTTAGCCACGTGCACCACTGCCTGGCCCCCCCTTTTTTATTGAGAGGTTGATCGTTTACAGTGCAGTTGTCGCTCCTTTGGGAGATTTCCAAACACAGTTTTGTTTGTTCCTTACAACGGGGCTGGGCTGGGGAGACAGCTCAGCTGGGAGAGTGCAGGACTGGCGTGCTTGAGGCTTAGGTTGAGTCCCTGGAGCTGACTATACCACAGTGGTGCTCTGGCCGGCCGGCCTTTCCCTCCCTCTTTCTCTCTCTCTTACCCCTCCTCAAAACCTGCTTCATAGGAAATAAACAATTGGGGTCAGGCGGTGGCATACTGAGTTAAGCACACACGTTACCCAGGTTCAAGCCCTTGGTCCCCGCTTGCGGAATGGAAGCTTCATGAGCGGTGGAGCAGGTCTGCAGGTGTCTCTTTCTCTCCCCTCCTCTCTGTTTCTCTGTGTCTTATCAAAATACAAGAAAGAAAGAAAAAAAAACTAGGGGAAAAATGGCCACTGGGAGTGATGGATTCATTCCTTTTGCAGGCACTGAGCCCCAGTGATAACCCTGGTGGTAATAATATTGCCCTTTTTTTTTTTTTTATCATTTTTGTTGTAGTTATTATTGTTGTTGTTGATGTCACCATTGTTGGGTAGGACAGAGAGAAATGGAGAGAGGAGGGGAAGACAGAGAGGGGGAGAGAAAGATAGACACCTGCAGACCTGCTTCACCACTTGTGAGGTGACTCCCCTGCAGGTGGGAATAAATTATTAACTATTGCACCAAAGCAAAGGACTCTGGGGAAGGAGTGAAAGGAGCAGGCTGGGGTGGGGGCTTAGGGTCCTGGTGCATGACAACAGAAAAGAACCTGAGTTTGGGGTGAGAGGGTTTTGCAGACACCTATCATGGTGAGATGAGAAAGATTTACCCATGGGGCCACGCGGTGGAACATACCACTAAATAAGTGTAACATTACGATGTGCAAGGACCAGGGTTCAAGCTCCTGATCCCCACCTTCGTGGGAGAGGGCTTCACAAGAGATGCTGCAGGTGTCTCTCTCTCTCTCCTCTCCCTCCCTTTCCCTCTTGATTTCTCTTTATATATCCAATTAAGTAAAACAAAAAGAAAAAAGAAAACTTTATCCATGTATCCAGAACTGTACTGTAAACCATTAATCTCCCTGCCCAATAAAGAGATAAGATAAATAAAATAAACAAATAACAAAAAGTAAAATAAATAAAGATAATTGCTCTAAACAGCCTAGGACTATGGTGTGAGCTGGAGCTGAGAGCCTGGAGTTTTTTCGTTTTATTTTTTTTTAATTAAAAAAAATTTTATTTATAAAAAGGAAACACTGACCAAAATCGTAGGATAAGAGGGGTACAACTCCATATGATTCCTACCACCAGAGAGCCTGGAGTTTTAACATGAACCCCGTGCCTCTCCCTAGACTGGTCATACACAAGGACACACTAGCAGGGCGTCACACCTGTGATTACATCTCAACAAACAAAGAACAGGAAGTCCATGAACCACAAAGAAGCAAATCCCACCCACAGCTCTAGAAGAATGTTAGGGAACCCGGGTCACAGAAGGCAGAGCCCAGGAGAGGACCCCAGAGAGGACGTGGCTAAGCCAGGCCCGGGGAGCCTGGGAGGAAGAGGTGGGTCACTGAGCTCATGGTAACGTGGTACAGCCTGTGTGGCCCCTGGCTGTGTCTGCACCTCTCTGGGTCTGTGCACTTGCTCTGTAGATGGAACCGTGCCCTCTCCCCACCTCCCCCCAGACTGGCCTCAGGGGACACTTGTGCTAGCTGACTTACCCTGGCCCGGGAGGACGGGGAGATGTAGTAGTGGCTCTCAGAGTCCCCCAGCCGGATGCGGTGACGGCAGGTGCGGGCCAGTCCGCTGAGGGCGCAAGTGCTGGGGAGAAGCAGAGGGACCTTGGGACTGACTGGAGTGGGGAGTCACACGCCCAGTTCATGAGGGTGTGGGATGGGGTAGGTAGAGACATGGGGCTGGAAGGACAGCCGTCCCTGAACTTGACCCTGAACCTTAGCTGGACCCCAGCTCTCACCCATCACCTCACCTCACCTGTGTGAGGCAGGAGAGCCTGGTCTACCTTATGTTAGGTGTGTCCGTTCCTCAAAATACCCCCATTGCTTTAGTGGGGGGGAGGGGGGTCTCAGACCCAGGCCCTAGTCCCCCAAGTAAACAGGAGTCTCTTCTCAGGTTCTGTCCCTGGGTCCCCTCTCCTTCTGACCCTCTGGGCTTGTCTCTGTCCCCTTCCTTCTCCAAGCTGCAGTCAGGCTCCCCTGACCCCCACTGCCCCCTGGAGGTCCCAGGCCTCTGTCTACAGAGGGTGGCCCTACCAACACCCCGATTCTGCTGCCTCCCTCCTTCCCTCAAAGGCTGTCCCTGGCCACCTGCTAGTCACCCTTCAGCTCTGCCCCCTCTGCCCTGGGCACCCACACAGCAGGACCAGGGGGCTGGCTCACTGGGTGCTAGCTGGGTCCAGCGCTGTCACCCTCATGGTAGGCAGGGTCTGCATGGCCACAGGCTCGATGGTGAGCGTGTTGTCCTCCACGGCCGCCCGCACCAGCGCCGAGAGCTACAGCAGTGCAGGCGGTAGTGAGTGGGGTGAAGGGGGACCATCATCCACAACGGCTTCGTCCCACGGCGGCTCCCCTCACCTCATGCATGGTGAAGTCCAGGCAGGGCCCCACATCCTCACGGTACACGCGGTCCAAGAAGGGCGACGTCTTGTCCAGCATGGGTGACTCCCGCCAGGCCTGGAACTCAGCAAACAGGATTGTGTCCACCTGGGAGAGGTGGGGGGAGGGAGTGAGGGTCAGAGCACAAGGGCCTGCAGAGATGGGGAGCAGTCGGGGGAGGCTGGCCCGGCCCGTCAGGTCAGCCCGTCAGCCCTCTGGCCCTGCAGGGAAGCTGGGGTCCTAGAAGCCCCTTCATCCTCCACAGCAGGAGCTCAGCACTCAAGAGCTGCTAGGCCTTCAGTGACCCCAAAGCCTCTAGACACCCCCCCCACCCCGAATCTCACCCAGAGGTAGAGGTGAGGCCTAGGGACACCTGAGGGGCTGCAGGTACAGCAGGGACCCAAGTACACAGAGGTGCCCCAGCACACACAGGTACCCCCAAGGACACAGAGTACCCCAAGGCATGCAAGTCCCCCAGAAATGCTCAAGCACTCTGGGTACAAACAGGTAGGCTAGGCCACGTGGGTCGCTAGGTCACACAGGTACCCCCAGGTCATGATGGTAGCCCTGACACACGCAGGCACACACAGCTGTCCCAGGGCCACACAAGGACCTCAGGCACACAAGAGCTCGGTCACAAACATGAGTCACAGGTGCAGACAGCTAGTCGGGAGACACAGCTGAACCAGGGCTACATGCAGGTGACCAAGGCACACAGGCACCCCGATCCATGCAGGTACAGGTGTCCCATGCACGAATGAGTATCCCGGGCACACACAGGTACCCCAAGCCGTGCCGGCACCCCTGGCCACACGTGTCCTGGGCACATGGCTCCCACAGCAGAGTGGGTGGTCACTCTAGAGAGGCAGTTAACCAACTGCCCTGGGGTGCATGCAGAATGTGGGGGGCTGCGAGCAGGCGTGGGGGTGATGGGCCCCAACGGGAACCATTACCTGTTGGAATAAGGAGAGGGAGGTGGAGGATGTGGGGACCCTGGGTGGCTCCCCGAGTGGGAGCTGCCAAGCTGGCTCGTAGGTGAGGTGAGCGGCCCTGCTGGGGACCACACAGAGGAGCAAGGACAGGAGCAGGGGGGGCCCGGGCTGGCAGGGATGGGGGGAGAAGGGGGAGGTGCAGAGACAAAGACGGGAGGAAGGACGATCAGAGTCCAGTCAGAAATAGGGTGATCCAGAGCGGCTGAGAGTCAGGCCAAGCAGCCTGGAAGTAGTGGGCAGGAATGTGGGGACCCCCAGGCTCAGAGACACCCCCCCAGGAAGTTGGACTCCACCACAGCTCTCACGACACCCTTCTCGGAAGGCCCTGTGCACCACCTGAGGAAACCGGGGGACTAACAGACAGGTGGCCTCATTTGTCCAAAGCCCCCCCACGGGGGGGGGAGGGGTGAGCAGGACACCACTACCACCAGTGACTAGCCTGCTCTTCCAGCATCCCCACCAGGGGGCACTGAGAATGCGCCCACCCAGAGCTGTCACCAGGTCCTCTGGGACCTCCCAGCCCTGGCACCCAAGACCCAGCAGTGGTTTCTGTAGGTGAAGGGAGCACATGTGGCAAGAGTTGGGCCTTTGAGTGCTAAGAGCACCTCCCATGACACGAGGGGCTGGGTAGGGTCCCCCCAGAAGATACACCCAAAAACTGGCGGGGGGACGACACACACAAGTTTCTATCTCCAGAAACCAGCCCAGGGCTCTGGTCCAGAGACGGTGGCACGGGGGAGAGGGGAGGATCTCAGCTGGATACCCTGGGTCTCCCCACCCCCATTTCTGCTGTGTTCATCCCTCACCTCTCGGCCCTCCTTGTCTGTGGGGAGGAGGTGCCCGGCGGCCGGGCACA
The DNA here is from genome assembly GCF_950295315.1 of Erinaceus europaeus. Lineage (NCBI taxonomy): Eukaryota > Metazoa > Chordata > Mammalia > Eulipotyphla > Erinaceidae > Erinaceus > Erinaceus europaeus. The sequence continues at coordinate 26,852 of NW_026647878.1, forward strand.
AGGCAGGGCAGAGGGCGCTGCTGCTGCTCTTGTGACGCGTGTGGCCCTTGCGGGGCCCAGCCTTGCTGGGGCTCAGCAGCTGTGGGTGGAGCTCACGGTTGGGGGAGGCGGGTGTGGACGTGATGACCAGCGTCTTCAGGGCGGTCACCTCTGCCTGCAGCATGTCGATCTGAGGGGGCGTGGGGAGGGGGGAGACTTCATCCCAGGGCTCAGGACGCCTGGCACCCAATCCCTCTCAGCAGTGGCTGGCACCCTTCATGGTGGGTGCACATGCCCCCCCTTACAGATAGGGAAACAGGGACCCCCATTTGTGTGTGGGGGGGAACCTCACAGGAGCCTGGAACAGTCTAGCCCTCCCTCCTGTTTAAGCTCCCTGCATGTTTCCCGCATAGCTTGAGGATACGCCCACCCCTCCCCACCTCCAGAAAGGGCTCATGACAGCTGGAGCAAGACCAAGACTGGGGTCCCCGGGTGTGTCAGTTCTATGGTCTTAGACACCTCCGTCCCCTCCTCGCAAGCTGTCACCGTGCCCGTCCCTGCTGCCCCACCGGGCGCTGTGAGAGTCCACCAGGTTCTGGGGTGCAGGCAGGCAGGGGCCCCCTCACCTTGCCCCACGCCTCCTTCAGCTGCTTTTCTGAGGCCGCCTGTTTCACGTTGGCTTCTCGCACCATCTTGTGGGCTTCCTGTGAGAGCACAGACGTTGCATAAGTGAGGGGCCACACTGGGGGGGACACTGTGCAGCCGCCCCCACCCCCTGGTGGCAGGCGAACCTCGAAAAGGCTGGCCGTCAGCTCCTCCAGCTCACGCTCCAGCTGCTCCCGCACCCTGCATAGCCGCTCACACTCCTCATCCTTCAGTTTCAGCTCCTGGGTGGGGGTGGGGGTGGGGGGTGAGGGTGGCCGTTAGCCCCTGGGGGAGGGGTGGCACCAGACCTGGGGCATCTGACAAGGGGAGGAGAGGAAGGCGGAGGGGAGGGCTGTGGATCCTGAGTTTACTTCCCCCATCACTCTGTCTTTCTCACTGTCGCCAGGGTTATTGCTGGGGCTCAGTGCCAACACTACAAATCCAGTGGTGCTGGTAGCCTTTCTTTTATTTTCTTCCTTCCATTTTATTGGGTAGGACAGAAAGAAACTGAAAGAGGAGGGGGAGATAGAGAGGGAGAGACACCTGCAGCACTTCTTCACTGCCCGTTAAGCCTACGCCTTGCAGGTAGGGGTCAGGGGCTCAAACCCCGGGTCCCTGAGCGTGGGTGATGTGTGTACTTAACCAGGTGAGCCGCTGCCCAGCCCCCTCCATCACCTTTTCCATCAAGCTCTGAGTAGGGGTCTGACTCCAGCTGCCAGCCCGTCAGAGCTCAGGACAGGTCTTTGTAGGGAAGCCTAGACTTCTAAATGCCATTTCAAGCCTTATTTTAGTTATTTGTTTTAGATAGAGACGGAGAGAAGTGGAGAGGGTAAGGGAAGGCAGAGAGCAGGAGACAGACAGACAAGACACTTGTGGCACTGCTCTACCGCTAGTGAAGCTTCCCCTCTGCAGGTGGGGACGGCAGTTTGAACTCAGGTGCTTACACATGGTAATGTGCACACTTAAGGAGGTGAAACACCACTCAGCGCCCCCAATATCATTTTAATGAGAAACAAGAGTGTGCGAGTTAGAGCACAAAGCAGTGCTCCATCCCTGAAGATCTGACTTGTGTGAGTGTGTGCGTGTGTTTAAAGATTTTGCTTATTTATTTTAAATTTTTTATTAGTTTTATTTATTGGATAGAGACAGCCAGAAATAGAAAGGGAGGGGGTGATAGAGAGAGAGTGACAAAGAGACACCTGCAGCACTGCTTCACCACTTGCAAAGCTTTCCCCCTGCAGGTGGGGACTGGGGGCTCGAACCTGGGTCCTTGCGCACTGTAACATGTGCACTCAACCAGGTGCGCCACCACCCGGCCCCCTTTGTTTTATTTATTGATGAGAGAGAGAGAGAATGCCAGTGGCACATGGGCTATTGGGAATCAAACTAAGGACCTTGTGCTACAAAGTCCAATGCTTTATCCACTGTGCCACCTCTCGGTACTTATTATTGCTTGGCTCTCCAAATCGCAGTATGAGTCCACTGCTCCTGGCAGACTTTTTCTTTTAATACTTTTTATTTATTCCTTTTTGTTGCCCTTGTTTTTTTATTGTTGTAGTTATTACTGTTGTTATTGCTGTCTTCATTGTTGGATAAGACAGAGAGAAGTGGAGAGAGGAGGGGAAGACAGGGGGGAGAAAAAGATAGACACCTGCAGACCTGCTTCACCACTTGTAAAGCAACTCCCCTGTAGGTGGGGAGCTGGGAACTCGAACCGGGATCCTTACGTCGGTCCTTGTGCTTTGCGCCACCTGCGCTTAACCCGCTGCGCTACGGCCCGACTCCCTCCTGGCAGACTTTTCTGTTTTTTTCTCCTTGCCTTCTCATATCAGGAGAGAGAGAGAGAGAGAGAGAAGGAGATTGATTGCAGCACTGCTCCACTATGTCTGGAGTTTCCTGCGGTACTCGGGGCTCAAACCCAGGTCCACGTGCATGATAAAGCGTGCACTAACCAGCTGAGCCATCTTCTGGTCCCTGTCCTGTGTGTGTTCCTCTCATGTGGAGCCGGGGTTCCAGCCCAGCGGCTCATGCTTGTTAAAATGCGTCTCCCTCCGAGCCAGCCCCGGGACCTTCTGGAAGGCCTGTCTGTCTGCGCCTGCGCACACCCCGCAGAGGGAGTCGAGCCCTACGCAGTGGATTGGCAGGTGCATGGTGGGCGCCCCTTGCCCACCGTCTGTGCTTTGCGCAGCTCCTCCTTCAGGAACTCCGAGCCCTTCTCGCGGATCTCCATGGAGGAGCTGCGCAGGCGCGCCATGTCCAGCTGGGGGGCCACCAGGGGCTCGTCTCCCGCTTCCTCCGCCGCTTGGCTCTCTGCCAGGCCTCCAGGCGCCTCCCGCTGGCTCCTGCAGGGCCCGGTGTTCTTCCAGGGGGTGGCTGTGAGAGGGGACGGTGGGGCCTCTTCCGGCTGGGGGTGGCTGCGGGGCAAACAGCAGACACAGGTGGGGTGTGAGACCTGACACAGCAGCCCCTCTGGGCCTCTGGGCCTCCTGGTAGGATTGCAGGGACAGCACCTGCGAGGCTCTTGACAGGCAGGGCCCTCTCGGGGACAGTGGGCCCAGGCAGCAGCCCTCATGTGCAAGGACAGGACTCGCTTATCCCTGCCACCGTCTCCAGGATCTAGGGCTGTGTTGAGCACACAGTAGGTGTGCAGGCACCCAGCACATGTGTGCAAGCAGGTGGTCAGCATAACGGCCTGTCCATCACACAACGGGCTCCCAACACACAGTCTGTGGCTGGTACAAAGAGCTGCCCAGCACACAGTAAGTAGCCAGCAGAATCAGCACACAGTATGTGGCCAGCATAAAGCAATCACCGGCACACAATAGGTGTCAGCGTAAGCGAGTTGCCTAGAACACGGTGGGTGGTCAGCACCCAGATGCACATAGTGGGTGACCAACACTGTACATATCCAGCTTACAGAACATAGTAGGTGCCCAGCATATAGTCGGTGGGCAGCATAAAGGAAATCCTAGAACACAGTAGAGGATCGGCACACAGTGGGTACCCAATACACAGCATGTGTGCAGCACCCAGGAAGCACACAGTAGGTGACCAGTAAAAGGAACCACCCTGCACACTTTAGGTGGTCAGCAGAAGGGAGCTGCCTAGCCCACAGTGGGTGATCAGCACCCAGAGGCACACAGGGGGTGCCCTACACTCAATAAGCAGCATGCACATAGTAGGTCAGCTGCCCAGCACACAGTAGGTGAGCAGCATATGCTAGGTGCCCCCCAGCAACACACAATAAGCTGTCCAACCGATGACTGAAGATGCCTCAGTGCTGAGAATTATAAAGTGGGGACAGTCCCCAAGGTCCTACCTCTGGGGTCCCCGAGTGTTCACATGTGTCTGAAGCCTTTCACGTGTGCTGTCCCCCCTTAACCATTCACACAAAGCCCACACAGATTCTACTCCGTGCAGGGAGGTGGGAGGGAATGGCCAGATGGGGTGGGCAGGGCTGAGCCAGGAGATTCAGCCAACACAGGCCAGGCAGCCACTTCCCGCTCCGGCTCTGCTGCTGAGACCACAGCCCTGTCCCCTCCCACACCCCCCACCCCACACCCTGTCACTGCCTGGGGAAGGGGGTGTGGGGTTTGTGCCAAGACAGCACCTCTAGACTCGCTCAGTCAGCAAAAGCAGCTCCTGAGCCAGCAGCTTCTGAGCCGCAGGGCTGGGGGTGGGGGGTGGACAGGAACAGGCCACTGATGACAGCAGGGGAGAGGAGGGCAGGGGGCTCCCAGTGCCCAGACTCAGACAGAGAAGCAGCAAAGCTCACACTGCCCAGAGTGAGGACTGGGGTTGGGAGTCAGGAGGCACGTTCCCTCCAGATTCAATATCCCCTGGGCACCCGGCAGAGAGTCCACCCCTAACCTTTCCAGCGGCCCTGTCTGCTGACCATCCTTTGCCAGGGGCCCCTGCAAAAGCTGAGCTGAGGAGCTGAGGCCCAGGGGAGACGCAGTGACAGACATTAGCGGAGTGCTCTGTCCCTGCTAGCCCAACAGACATCCACAGTATTACCTTGGCCCACACCGAGTCTCAGACAGGTGCAGGGCACACCCAGGGTAGCCAGCATGACAGGCCATCAGCCAGGGGGCCAAGGAGGTGGGAGAGGAAGGGGGACAGACGAGGTTGCTGACTCAGGACTGGAGGGCTGCAGGAGGCAGCCCCGGGCTGTGTTGGGGTAACCTGCCCCAATTCCAGTCAGACTTGGCATCTCTGGTCAAGAAGCCTCCTCCAGGAGGAAGAACCCAGCCAGGAGGAGAGGAGAGGAACTGAAGTGTGGGTACTGGCAGGGGTCCCAGGCAGGGAGCCCCTTGAGTGTAAACGACAGCCTGTGACCCCACATCACACCTGCAGGGGGCGCTAAGAAGCGGAAAAATCAAGTGGTGTGTATGCAGACTGGCTGGGCCTGGGCCTGGTAAGACACCGGGTTTGTGGGTTGGTGGCCCCAGAGGCTGCCGGTTCGATCCCTGGCACCACTTTGTGCTGGAGCTGGTAAAATAGGTGAATAAATAAGACATTTGAAATAGAATTTACTAGTAAGACACTGGAGTATCCAGCACGGGGAGATAGACAACACACATCCCCCCGCAAAAAAAAAAAAAAAAAAAAAAAAGAAAATCAGACCTGCCCAGGCTCTGGGCCCCCCACAGCTGAACCCCCAAGACTCCAAGGGAAGTTCACCTCATCTCAGAGGCTCCCCATTTCAACCGGATGAGCAGGGTCTCTCATCTCAGGGGTGGTGGGTCTCCAGAGGGGTGACAGAGGGCTCATGGTAGGATCCCAGGTCCCAGCCTCCCAGCCCCCATGCTTTCCCTCTGCAATGGACACTCCCTCCTCACTGGAGGGCCCATAACTAAGACGAGGAGGCTGTCAGTGTGATGGGGGGGCTACTTCTTCCCGTCCCCTGGGCATGGGTTGAGGGTGGCCAGCTGTCTCCCTTTAATCCCAACCCCATCCCTGGCAGGCTCTCACTTCAGTTCACAGGTGGTGGGGTAGATGATCCTGTGGTGGGCAGATGAGACCTGAGGACCCCCCCCCCCACACACACACACATATAAATCACCCTCTGTCCCCAAACGCCTGGGGATATCAGCAAAAAGGGAGTGTCCCAGGCCGCAAGGGTCAGTCCCTTACTTCCACACGGCCCAGCCTCCCAGGCCAGTCACTGGAAACCTGGGAAGGTGAGGGTCCAAAAGAGACAGCTCACCCAGGTAGGGAGCATGCCTTGCCATGTGTGTGACCCAGGTTTGAGTCCCAGTGCCACAGAGGAAGCTCCGGGGCTGTGGTGTCTCTTCCTCCCTCTGTCTGTCTGAATGAAAAAGAGACCCAGACAGGGGAAATGGTACACCCCCCAAACAGACAAAAACCAGAGAGGTGAAAGCTCACTATAAGGGGGCCGGAAGTGGCTGGCCAAGTAGAAGCTTGGGTCCCCACAGCCTCTGCCGGGAGCCCACTGGAGGCCACACAGGAAAGGCCACACCAGGGGTCACTTCCCCAGGAAAAGTCAAGGGGTGGGGTCACTCAGAGCTCTGACCCACCAGCCCTGTCCCAGATGGCCAGTGGGGTGTCTGTCCCCTTTCCATGTGGAATGACAGCCACACGCCTGCAGGAGGACCAGGAGGACCCAGCTAGGGTAGAGGCCTGTGCCCAGGAGAGGGGCTGAAGGTGTATGTGTGTGTGGTCTCACATGAGGCTGCCATCCAGTCTGCAGGCCCTGTCCAAGGTGGTTGTGGGGAACAGGGCCAGGACACAGGAGACCCTCCGAAAAGCCCACCATACACTTGGGAACAGTCTGGAAGTGTGTGAGCAGAGTTGGGATGCTAGGAAGAGGTGCCAGCCTCCTGCCAGCCTGCAGACAGGCCAAAGCTCTAGCTCCACTGAACTGACTACCCTTTTTATTTTGCCTCGGGGGTTATTGCTGGGGCTCCATGCCTGCACTATGAATCCACTGCTCCTGGAGGCCATTTTTCCCTTTTGTTGCCCTTGTTCATCATTGTTGTTGTTGCTGCTGTTGTTAGATACGGCAGAGAGAAATGGAGATGGGGAAGACAGAGTGGGGAAAGACACAGGAGTCGGGTGGTAGCACAGCGGGTTAAGCACACATTGTGCGAAGCACAGGGACCAGCATAAGGATCCCGGTTCGAGCCCCCGGCTCCCCACCTGCAGGAGGGTCACTTCACAAGCGGTGAAGCAGATCTGCAAGTATCTTATCTTTCTCTCCCCCCTCTGTCTTCCCCTCCTCTCTCCATTTCTCTCTGTCCTATCTAACAAAGATAACATCAATAACAACAACTACAACAACAATAAAAAACAGCAAGGGCAACAAAAGGGATAATAAAAAAAAAGAAAAAAAGAAAGATAGACACCTGCAGACCTGCTTCACTGCTGGTGAAGCGACTCCCCTGCATGTGGGGAGCCGGGGGCTCGAACCGGGATCCTTATGCCGGGCCTTGCACTTTTTGCATCCTGATTTCCCTTCTTTTCTCTTTAGACAGAGATGTAGAGAAGGAAAGAGACCCCAACACTGATTTCCTCCTGGGCCGGGTGTGTGAACAAGCAACACACTATCCAGGTTAGCTATTTTTCTGGCTGCAAACCCTTAGCTCCGAAGCCAAGGGGGTCCTCACACTCCCATCAAGCCCTGCCGCCCCCCCTTCTAATGGCCACAGATGTCAGCAAGGAATATCTCCCCCCCACCACCACTACTACACTGCAGGGGCTGCTCTCCCTCACTTGGGTGGAACGATGAGGTTCTGGGGCTCAGACAGGATGGCGGGAAGGAACCCCAAGTGACAGTCAGGGGACCTGTCACCCAGAGGCAAAGATGGAGAGAAAGGGGTAAATGGTGGTTTCGGGGAAGTGGAACAGGATGCACATGCGGTTTGAGGAAGTCTGAGAGGTGCAAGTGTCAGGGTGACACCCCAGGCTGAGGGACAAGCCAGCCAGGCCCTGGGCCAGCAGGGGACACAGATATAAAGGGATCCGAGTGAAGGGGGGATCGTGGAAGGAGGGCTGAGGCTGAGGGGGGAGAAAATCAGGTGCAGTATTGTCTTCATGGAACTAAACCCACATTAGTCAACAATTTGTTTGGCTATCTTAACTGTTTTTCAGACACCAGGTTCCAGATGCTACCATGATGCCAACCAGACTTCCCTGGGCAGACGACCCCACCAGTGTGTCCCGCAGCCCCACTTCCCCAGACCCCTGCCCCACTAGAGAGAGAGAGAGATAGGCTGGGAATATGGATCGACCTGTCAACACCCATGTTCAGCGGGGAAGCAATTACAGAAGCCAGACCTTCCACCTTCTGCACCCCATCATGTCCCTGGGTCCACACTCCCAGAGGGATAAAGAATAGGAAAGCTGTCCAGGGATGGGATGGGATATGGAGTTCTAGTGGTGGGAACTGTGTGGAGTTGTACCCCTCTTATTCTATGGTCTTGTCAATATTTCCATTTTATAAATAAAATTAAAAAAGAAAAAAAAGAACTAAGCCCACAGAGAAGAGGAAAGGAGAACTGAGGTATCAGGGCAGGAAGGAGGAACTGGTTGTGTGTGTGTGTGTATGTGTGTGGGGGGGGGTCTTTCGGGTTAGAGAAGATTCCAGAAGAACTAGACAGGATTGTTATATTAATACATGGGCACAGAAACATGACACTGGGCTGGGAGCAGGTGGGCCTGGAAGATTCCAGAAGGGTGGAAGCAGGTGTGGTGGGGGAATGAAGAAGATACCAGAAGGAATGGAAGCAGGTGGCCAGGCTTCATCCAGCGTTGCCCCAGGCCTGACAGGGACTACAGCCCTGCACCCCCAGGAAAACCTGCCTCTTCAAGACCAGTTTCATCCAACATAATTCTGGGGAGCACTTGACATGGGCGGGGGTGCCTCTCAGCTTTACAGACTGCACCATCAAGGACCTGCCCTCTCCAAGGACAGTCCTGAGCCCCCTTCTCTGACACTTTGCTTCCTTCCTCCACCTTGGGGTCCTAAGGCCCTGTGCAGGTGATCTGTGCTGTGCACACCTGCTGAAGTGGGCAAGATGAGCAGTTAGATCATGGAGGACTCCCCAGAGGAGGTGACAGAGAGGACGCCTTAGTCGCTCAGGCAGCCAGTGCCCAGAGCAGGCAAGTGACCTGCTCAAGAGCAGACAGCCTCCAACAGCCCCATCCCTGGGCACACACATACTCAAACCCAGGAGGCTGGGGATTTCATCCCTGGGCAGCACAACACAGCCCTGTGTGTCAGATGGGGGAACTGAGACCAAGGGCTTCCTTTGGCTACTTAGTGGCAGAGCTAAAGTGCAGGACCCAGGTGCTGACGGAGTCTCCACTGTCCAGCACTGTGTTAGCTGCAAAAGTATCCTCAGTGCTACCTTCACCCCATCACCTACAGGCAAGCCTGGAACCCCAGACCAGGAGTAGGGGGAGCCACAGTGGTGGGGAGCAGCCTGGTTTGGGGGAGCTATGGAGTCCCATGGAGGACTGTCACCAAGTCCTGCCAGCTGCCACTCACCTGGGGGTGCAGCCCCGGGTCCAGGGATTGGGCTGGCACAGGGACCCCCCTCCCCAGGGACGGTCACCAGAGACAACTCTCAGGTCACGTCACTCCAAGCTCCTGCTCGTCTAGGACACAGAGTCCCCGGTCTGCACACGCTCTCAGGCTTCATGAGCTGCCAGGGACCTGGACAAGGGACCCAGGGAGCAGGGTCCCTCTCATCTGTGGGTTGGGGGTGGGGTGGCAGGAGAAGGCTGCCAAAGATACTGGGGTACTTGGGGCAGCCCCAAACTTGCTCTGCAGGTGCCCAGAGCTGCCTCTTGACTCTCTCGCTCTGCAGCTGGGGGTATAAAGTGCCCACTGTGTGCTCTGCGGCATTGGGATCCTCATGCCAGGCAAGGAGTGAGTCATTATGGGGCGGGGGGGGGGCATTTGAGGGTCAGCTGGCAGCCATGGTCTTTCGGAAAGCTCTGGAGAAACCTGGCAGGCCGTTTGCTGTCTGTCCCTTTCTGGTGACTCCCTTCTGGCTCTGACCTGGATGCCCTCGGGGAACCCCTCCCCTGGGCCCTTCATTCGACAAATTGCTTAGCTTCCATAAGACCAGAGAAGGAAGGCCAGTCTCTCAAGGTCACACAGCCAACAACTCAGTGGGGCATGTTGGTCCTGGGTGCCCCAAATTCTGGGAGTGGGGGTGGGGGGAGTCACAGAGTTCACCCAGACCAAGCTGACTGCACACACTCCCTCCCACCCCACCCTACCAGCCGCAGTCTCCCTGCCTCCCTGGCTACCAACCAGGCTGACAACTGATAAATTTCTCTCCAAGCCTAGTCTCTTTCCCTCCCTCCATGCAATTCCAAAGACATCACCATCCTCTTCAAATGCTCTCTTTCAAAGTCCCCCTTCCCCTTCCCCGGCACCCCATGACTCCCCTCACCCCCAGCCTTGCCAGGTGCTGCCGAGCAGGTGAATCTGGCAAAGTTTCCACCAGAAAACCGCCAGCCATCTCGGGGCTCCCCCAGCGCTTGCTGGCTTGGGAGGCATCGGGGCGGGACCAACTCATTTGGGCCAGTGCTTAACTGAGACAGCCCCCAGCCCCCACCCCCTCTGGCAGCATGTCCCCCACCCGGTCTTTTCAGCGGGAAGAGGAAGTGTTTATCCAACTCCCAGGCGAGACCACACCTTCGGTCCATCCGCTCTGGGGGGCTTCACCACGTCCGCCAGGGACTCCCGCCCCCAAGAACTCCAGCCCCCCACCTGGGGGTCGGGGTTACACCAACAGATCAGGATGTTAAGGTCACTGGTCCAGAACCCAGAGTCGACACTGACCCCTCCTCCCAACAACTCCGAGCTGCAAGGGGGGGGGGGGGGTCCCGGGGGTCCCTCCCACTTACCCTCCCCCCCGAGGCTGGTCAACTCGCAGTGACCTTGGCAGAGACCCAACCCCCGACCCCCAGTTCCCAACTGCATGATTTGCTAAGGTGTCAGCAGTCTCGGGGGGGGGGGGGGCTGCTTTGAGTGTGTCCCCCAGACTCGAGGTTCCCACTCCCCTCGCCCCATCGCACTTGCTCTCTGGACTTGCTGGGAGGAGGGTGGGAGTGGACACTTCAGTACTGCCCATCCCGGACAACCCTGTTTGCCAGGGTCCCCGTGCTGGAAAACGCTCCCGATGGGCTTGCAGACCCAGTGGGGACCCCCCCTCAGAAACCCCGCCCCCCACCAAGAGGCGGCCTTAGGGTCCCAGAGGAGACTTACCCGCTCCACATGCCTGCACCCAGCGTCCCCGCCGCAGCCCGCCGGCGCCGCTCGCACCCGGGCCCGGCCGCCCCGCCCCTGCCCTGGGCGGGTCACGTGGCGGAGGGGTGGCCGGAGGACACGTGCCCGCCCCGCCCCTCCACGCCGGACCGGCTAGCTCGCCCCCAGGTCCCCGCATCCCAGGGTGTGTGCAGGAGGGACAGCTCAGCCACCCCTACGAGGCCGCCAGCACCACCCCCCTTTCCGCAGCCTGAACGACCCCTGCTCTAGGATACACCATGGCCCCCAGCTTCTCAGCTCCTGGGAGTGACCCCCCAGGATGGCAGACCAACGTTGACACTCCCCTCCCCCCCACAGGCCATCACTGGCTGCCGGGTCCCGGTGTCGGGTCCTGCGGGAGAGAAGGGGGCGGCGCCTCCCCCTCTCGCCCTCCCCCCTCCCCCCCCCCCCCCCCCCCCCGCAATCTGTATGTTCCCAGAGCTTTGGACACTGCTCTCCTGACCACAGTCAGGACCTTGGACTTGAGTTTTTCGTGCCTCCCTTCTTCCTTCCTCCCCTTCCTCCTCCCTCCCTTCCTTCTGAGCACAATCTCAGGACCACACCAGGGCTGTGGACCCAGAGGAATAAACAGGCCAACAACCGCTTCTGTCCTGCTCCTGGAGGGCGGGTGATGGGTGGGGGCTGGAGGACAACATTTCAGAATTTTCACTTCCAGTGCTGCCTTTGGCCCAGGGCACATTTTGCTAAAGGGAATGTCCTTGAAAATGTCTGTTTAAAACAGACAATGCTTTGAGCTGGGAGAAATAGCTCAGTGGTTCTGTAAAAGACTCTCATGCCTGGGGCTCCAGGTTCAGTCCCCAGTACCACCAAAAGCCAGAGGTGAACAGGGCTCAGCCCTGCTCTCCCTCTTTCTCTGTATCTCTCATTAAAATAAACAAAATTTTTTAAACTTATTTTTTATTTTATTTATTCCCTTTTGTTGCCCTTGTTGTTTTATTGTTGTTGTTATTGATGTCGTCGTTGTTGGATAGGACAGAGAGAAATGGAGGGAGGAAGGGAAGACAGAAGAGGAGAGAAAGACACCTGCAGACCTGCTTCACCACCTGTGAAGCTACTCCCCTGCAGGTGGGGAGCCGGGGTCTAGAACCGGGATCTTTAAGCCGGTCCTTGCACTTTGCACCACCTGTGCTTAACCCGCTGTGCTACAGCCTGACTCCCACAATTTTTTTTTTTACTAAAATGTATGTCAAAGGCTGGAGAGATAGCATAATAGTTAGGCAGAGAATCTCATACCTGAAGCTCTGAGGTCGCAGATTCAATCCCCAGCATCGCCAGAAGCCAGAGTTGAGCAGGGCTCTGGTATTGGTATCTTTCATATCTATCTCTATCTTTCTGTATCTCTCAGTAAAATAAGCAGATGGGTCATCTCACAAATGATGAAGCAAGTCTGCAGGTGTCTCCCTCACTCCTCTCTCAAGTTCTGTCTTATCCAATAAAATGGATGACATGGCAGGCAGGAGCAGTGGGTTTGTATGCTGGCACTGAGCCCCAAAGATAACCCAGGTGGCAAATATATATATTTCTAAAATGTATGCCAAGGGCTAGACAGACTGCATAGCGATTCTGCAAAAGACTTTCCTGCCTGAAGCTCCAGTGTCCCAGGTCAGTCCCCAGCACCACCAGAAGCCAGGGCTGAGTAGTGATCTGGTAAAACAAAACAAAACTGTGGTCTGGGAGGTGGCGCAGTGGATAAAGTGCTGGACTCTCAAGCGTGAGGTCCTGAGTTCGAGCCCCGGCAGCACATGTACCAGAGTGATGTCTGGTTCTTTCTCTCCTCCTATCTTTCTCATCAATAAATAAATAAAATCTTTTTTAAAAAAAAAACTGCTCCTGCCCTAGTGGGCACAGACAGAACTTGGCATTGAGGGGCTGGTTTGCCTACCTGCCTTGATCACTAGACTTATGTTTTTGCAGTATACAGCTTGGGCAACCCTCCCTGACACCCCTTCTGACCTTCCCCTTCACTGGACACACACCTCCCACACCCTTGACTCCACAGAATGGCAGCAGCTTTCAAGGGCAGGGTTAGCTCCTTCTGGGCTATTCCTCCCACCAGCCCAGCCCAGAATCTGGCCCCAGAACACCTGGATCCATCACTAAATAAATCCTGAGCAAGACACCTTCACTCTGCAAAATGTTAGGGCAAGGGTTGTGGAGGGGGGGAGTGTACTGCACCCAAGACAGAGCCCTTCCTTATCCATCAATTTCTTCACAGACCAGGCAGGAGATAGGCCCTGGGCCACTCCTGGCACCCAGACTGGTGAGATAAGCAGGGTGGAGTACAGGGATGCTAGTCTAAGGGGGTGTTCTCAGCTCAGGACAGACACTCTGGAAACACCGGCTTTCCCCCCCAGGGAGAGATACCTTACCACCTGAGCACTGTTTACCTGAGACTTCCTAACTCCTCTCACGACCCCTGCGGAGGGGCTCAGAGAAGTTAAGACACCTGCCTGGGGTCACACAGCCAGAAGCTGTGGTGCTCCCACCCGCTTCCTGAGGGGCTGTGAGCAGCCGGGGTGCTTGCTACTTGGCGCCTGTGGGCAAGAGGGCAAAATAAGGGCTGGATGGTAGCACATCAGGTTAAGCACACATGGTGCAAAACACAAGGACCGGTGTAAAGATCCTGGTTCAAGCCCCCAGCTCCCCACCTGCAGGGGGGTCGCTTCGCAAGCGGTGAAGCAGGTCTGCAGGTGTCTGTCTTTCTCTCCCCCTCTGTGTTCCTCTTCTCTCTGGGTTTCTCTCTGTCCTATCCAACAACAGCAACAACAATAACAATAACAACTACAACAGAGGCAACAACAAGGGCAACAAAATAGGAAAAAATGGTCTCCAGGAGCAGTGGATTCGTAGTGCTGGCACCGAGCCCCAACAATAACCCTGGAGGCAAAAAAAAAAAGAGGGTGAAATAAAAGGTGCATTTCTGGGGGTTGGGTGGTGGCAAACCCAATTAAGCACACATATTACCACGCTCAAGGCCCCAGGTTCCAGTCACATGTCCCCAATTCCAGGAGAAACACTTCACAAGCAGTGAAGCAGTTCTGCAGATGTCTATCTTTCTCCATTTCTATCTCTCCCTCCCCTCTCAATTTATGTCCTATTCAATAAAATAGAAAGAAAAAAAAAGTACACTTCTGTCCCCATGCCCTGTCTTCCTCTAACCTCTCTCCCACCCTCCATGAAGTTCTATCTCTGTCTTGATGGCCTTGGTCACAAACCAATGGCTGGAGGCCACAAACAGTGGGGAGACTGTCATTCTGGGGGTCCCAGGCCCAGATCCCAGGCATAATCTGTCCTCAGCCCACTGTGTGATCCTGCACAAGTGTCTTGCCCTCTCTGTGTCTCAGACCCTATTCTGTTTACACACCCTGCCCGGTATTGGACAAGACGACCAGAGGCTGGCGGGGCTCCCTTGAGCTCCTTGTCTTTCTGGCCTCCCTGCCTGCCTGCCCGGCCCCAGCTCACCTGCCGGTGGCCCAGTCCTTCTCTCCCACGAGCCTCTCCAGTCTGGGACCCAGGCACGACGGGGTATAGCGGACAGTCCCTGCACTCATGGCCAGGAACACTGGGCAGGCCCCTCGCGCGGGGCATTGGGGGCTCCCGTTGGAGGAGTCCATGCTGGAGCGCCTGACCCGGGGTCTCCAGGAGACTACGGGAGGGTGCGGACAGCTCTCCACCCCCCAGGCGAGCCTCCTAACCTTTGCTATCGCTGAGGAGCAGGGCTGAGAGGGAGGGGCCTCCCTGGGGCAGCTATCTCCTTCCAGCCCTAATGATTAACTCCCCAGGCTGAGCCTGACCCTCCTTCCAGTATGCGGGGGTGGGGGGCGGCGGCAGGGAGGAGGGTGCCCTGTGGGGAGGCAGAAGGAAGCTCCATGTGCTCAAGACCCCCCCCCCCCCCCCAGTGTAGCACTGGGCTGTCTCACCAGCTCCCCAGGAATTGAAGGCACCTGCCAGCCCAGCCCTGTCCTTAGCTGGCTTTGTGGCCTTGGAAGAGACAAGGGCCCTGCCTGCCCCCACCTGATGCTACCTCCCAGTCCCTGCTCCCAGAACCCACCCCCCCAAAAAAAAAAAAAACTACACACACCTGTTAAAGCCCTAGCCATCCACAAACTGGGCAATTCAGACGAAAGTAATTATTGGGTTTACAAACCTGAGGCTCTGAGTTCAATCCACTTGAACTCAATGGCACTGCATGTACCAAAATGATGCTTGGTTCTTTCTTTTAAATTATTATTATTTTATTTTACTTTATTTCTTTTCACCAGAGCATTGCTTAACTCTGGCTTCTGGTGGTGCGGGGATTGAACCAGAAACTTTGCACTATGTGCGCTTAACCCGGTGCACTACTGCCCAGCCCCCTGAACCTGAGACTTTGGAGAGGCAGGAATGAGAGTCTCTTTGCATAACCATTATGCTATACCCCCACCCATTTCTCTGCTTTCTTTTAATCTTTGTTTATTGGATAGAGACAGCCAGAAATTGAGAGGAAGGGGGAGATAGAGAGAGAGAGATGCCTGCAGCTTTGCTTCACCACTTGTAAAGCTTTCTTCCTGCAGGTGGGGCCCCGGGGCTTGAAACTGGGCCCCTGTGCACTGTAACACGTGCGCTCAACCAGGTGCGCCACCACCCAGCCCCTCCTCTCTCTCTCTCATCTTCTCCACCTATATATAAATAAAATTATTTAAAATCTTTTTATTTGCTTTTATTTTAATGAGGGAGATAAGAGACCAGAGCTCTGCTCAGTTCTGGCTTATGGTGGTACTAGGGACTGAACCTGGGTCCTCAGATCCTCAAGCATGAGAGTCTTTTTTCAGATTATGCTGTACCCCCTGCACATAAACACAATCTTTTTTCAATATTTATTTATTTATTTATTTCCCCTTTTGTTGCCCTTGTTGTTTTTCATTGTTGTTGTAGTTATTGTTATTGATGTTGTTGTTGTTGTTAGAGAAGACAGAGCAATGGAGAGAAGAGGGGAAGGCAGAGGGGGAGAGAAAGACAGACACCTGTGGATGTGCTTCACCGCCTGTGAAGCTACTCCCCTGCAGGTGGGGAGCCGGTGGCTCAAACCGGGATCCTTACGCTGGTCCTTGTGATTTGCACCACGTGGGCTTAATCTGCTGCGCTACCACCCGACTCCCCCCACCTTTTTTTATGACCTTTACTAATTCCTAGTAGGAGAGAGAGTGGGATCAGAACACTGCTCAGCTCTGGCTTATTGTGGTGCTGGGGACTTGAACCTGGGGCCTTAGAACCTCAGGCATGAAGGTCTTTTGTATAAACTATCTCCTCAGCTCTAAAAAAAAAAAAAAAAAAAAAAAACTCTTAAACAGAAACAGAGGCCAGGAATTCCTCTGGATTCCACCCTACTTCTATGTTCTATTGGAATTCTGTGACTCAGTTTCTCAGCTAGAAAAGTGAACCTCCCTTTCTTTTTCTGAGACCAGCTCAACTCCTCTGGGCTCAGCCCCCCTGATAACAGCCCACCCCTCCTCTCTCCCCTCCAAGCTCACACCTTCCTTTCTGTGGCTCATAGCCCTTCCTCCAAGAAGTGGGCCCTGTGGAACGTCTAATACCCTGGGTGAACTGAGTAACTCTCTGGGCAGAGGGGGGGCAGCCTCGGGCCCTGGTGACCTGTGTGCTAATCACAGCCATGGCGTTCCCTGGGACTCAGTTTCCAGCTCCATGCTCTGCTCTTTCTCCTCTGTGGGGAGCTGTGAATTCAGAGAAGGGCAGACTCTTCTAGAAGTATCTGCCAGCAGCAGCTGCCAACGGGGATGTTTCCTGGTCCCTCTTGTGCTTTCCCTCCTTTCCCTGTCTGCCCTGGGCTCCAGCCCCCCTCAGACCCCCACCCAGCTGGGGGCTGCCAGCTCTGAGAATCATGCCTGCCCAGGCCTGAGGACAACAACAATGTGCCCCCCCACCCCCACCCGGGCCTCTGCTCACTCAGCCTAATAGGAACCAGATGCCGCCCCCTCCCCTTCCTGGCTGCGGATTTTCCACGGCCTGCTCCCACCTCCTTCCTGTTTTCCTCTTCACCCAAATCCTGCTCCTTCTCTGGGCAGCCTCTGGGCTCCCTCTGGAAACAGTCCCTGCCAAACAGGATATGTGTGAAAAGTGGGGAATCTTCTCTATCACCCCAACACAGAGGGAGGGGGGAGGAGGGCTCAGCTTAACCCGTGACTGAGAGCGCGGAGTGCGGTCTCTGAAGGCTATGCAGAAATACTTGCAACTTTCTAGAAGTTGAGCGGAGATAGGTTGGGACTTCTGTGAGCAGGGTCTTGAACTTGGCTGTAGCTTTTTGGAAGAAAAAAAATGGAAGGGATGGAAGGTCTGGGGAGACAGCATAGCCTCAGAGCACAGGCCTTGCATGCTTGAGTTCCCCGAGGCTGAGGGTTCCATTCTTGGTATCAGCACAAGCCAGAGCTGAGCTCCGGTGTTCCTTCCTCTCATAAAATCAATCCATTTTTTTCTTTTTAAGATGTATTATTTATTTATTGAATAGTCAGAAACTGAGAGGGAAGAGGAGACAGGGAGAAAGAGAGATACCTGCAGCCCTGCTTCACCATTTATGAAGCTTCCCCTGCGCAGGTGAGGAGCGGGGGCTTGAACCTGGTTCCTTGTGCACCGTAATGTATGTGCTTAACCAGGTATGCCGCCACTCAGCCCCTACCTCCACCCCCACCTCACCTACCAAATAAATAATTTTTATGAATTCACTAATAAAAATCAAGTAAAATATTTAAAAAAATTTTAAAGTAACCAGATAGTGGGGGAGATAGCATAATCATCATGTAAAAAGATTTTCCAAGCCTGGGGCTCCAAGTCACAGGTTCAATACCTGGAATCACTACAAGCCAGAGCTGAGCAGTGCTCTGGTAAAATAATAATAATTATTATTATTACATGTATTATTATTGTTTAAAATATTGATACACTTTTTATTTACTTTTAGTTTTATTTATTTACTATTGGGTAGAGACATAAACAAATTGAGAAGAGAGAGGGAGATAGAGAGGGAAAGAGACAGAGAGACACCTGCAGCCCTGCTTCACCACTCAAGCTTTCCCCCTGCAGGTGGGGACCAGGGGCTTGAACCTGGGTCCTTGTGCACTGTGATATGTGTGCTTAACTAGGTGTGCCACTGCCTGGCCATAATATAATTAATATAATATAATATAATATAATATAATATAATATAATATAATATAATATAATATAATATAATAAATATAATATATAGTATGTAATATATATATATATTTATTTTCCTTTTTGTTGCCCTTGTTTTTTTTTATTGTTGTTGTAGTTATTATTGTTGTTGTTGTTAGATAGGACAGAGAGAAATGGAGAGAGGAGGGGAAAACAGAGAGGGGGAGAGAAAGAGACACTTGCAGACCTGCTTCACCGCCTGTGAAGCGACTCCCCTGCAGGTGGGGAGCCGGGGGCTCGAACCAGAATCCTTATGCTGGTTCTTGTGCTTTATGCCATGTGCGCTTAACCCGCTGTGCTACCACCCAACTCATATATATATATAATTATTATTATTATTATTTTTAACCAGAGCACTGCTCAGCTCTGGCTTATGGTGGTTCTGGGAATTGAACCTGAGACCTTTGGTATCTCAGGCATGAAAATCATTTTGCATTACCATTAAGCTATCTCTCCAACCCCTAATACATTATTCTTAGAGAAAGGAAAAGAAAGGAGGGTGGGAGGACAGGAAAGGACCAGAGTACCCTCCCCCAACCCACCTAGTCCAAATGTGGAAACTGAAGCTGGAAGCTTGCAGAGGCGGCCTGGTCCTGGGAAGAGCGGCTGCCTCCCTGTCACCCCTGCTGGCTCTTCCCCAGCCCGGCTGCCACTGCCTGCAGGTCACGAGGAGGTCTTGAGGCCCAGGTCGTCCTCATCAGGGGCTGGCCCCAGGGCACCCTAGGAGTGAGCAGTGTTGGGAGCACCCTGCCCTCTGAACACCTCGGGGCTCCCAGCAAATCAGGCCCTGGCGCCCCGCCCTCCGCCAGCTGTGCAGGGTGTTTGGACAACTGGATGGAATGTTCCACAGCCAGCGGTCCTCCCCAGCTCCGTGGGCTCAGATTTCAAAGGGAGCCAGGAGGCTCTGAGATGGGGCTGCAGCCTGGTTCCTCTGGCCCAGAAGGGGCAGAGGATGGAAGAGCTGAATGGGGCTTGAGATTTGGGTAGGTTAGGATGAAGGTGGGTGAAATCAGACTCTGGGGGACAGCACTGTGAGAACACACAGCACCCAGATAGAGGCCCAGTCTCCCCCTGCACCTGTATCACTCACAGATCAGAGGAGGGGCAGTTGGGGGTGAGCTCAGGCCCTAGGTAGGTGATTTGGCTTGCTGGGCTCAAGCAGGGTTTGTACCCAAGGGACAGGCAAGACCTCAGGTTCACACACAGAGTCCTAGCCAGCTTCTGGAGAATGTGGATAAGGGCTGCAGACCTAGACAGCCTGGGGTGAAAGAGAACACCCCTAGACCCAGCCGCAGCAGCCCCTGGAGGGAGGCCTAGGAGACAGTCACAGGCTCCATTCTACCAGAGGGAAGAGACTCTGAACCTTGGTTTATTTCCCTGAAAACAGGGAGGTTCTTCTTGATGAGCTTCACTCATCATCTTTTTGAAGGGGGTCAGGGAGGGTGATGTTAGAGGACAGAGGATGCTGGGAGACCCCTTTGGGACCTGTAAGCATTTCCCAACAAGGAAAGCACTGGAGCTCATAGGTAGGAGCTGCCCAGGAAGTGGTGCAGTGGCTAAGGCACAGGACTTGCAAGCATGAGGCCCTGAGTTTGATGCCTAGCATCGCTATGATTCTCTCTCAAATAAACAAACACATAAATAAGTCTAAAAGAGTGGTCCGGTGATGGCACAGTGGAAAAGCATTGACTGGACTCTCAAGCATGAGGTCCCAAAGTTCAGTCCCCGGCAGCACATGTACCAAAATGATGTCTGGTTCTTTCTCTCCTCCTATCTTTCTCATTAATAAATAAAATCTTAAAAAAAAAAAAAAAAAGTAGGGGCCAGGTGGTGGGGCACCTGGTTAAGCACACACATTATAGTGTGCAAAGACCCAGGTTCAAGCCCCTGGTCCCCACCTGCAGGAGGAAAGCTTCACAAGTGGTGAAGCAGGGCTGCAGGTGTCTCTGTTTCTCTCCCTCCCCCTCCCCTCTCAATTTCTGTCTCTATCCAATAATAAATAAAATAAAATGATAAAAAAGTAAAAATAAAACAGGAGAAGGGTCACCTTTGAGCCCTGAGATGCCTGGGGGCTTGGGCTGGAACCTGTTGGGCCACTCCTATGTCTCCGGCAGGGAAGGTGGACCACTCTAGGAATGCTGGAGTCAGCCAAGCTAGAAGGGGCAGATGTGATGGCGCGGGAGGGATTGCCCCAGGCAGCTCCCAGGATGGCAGAAAGAAGGGCCAGACAGTGGGACACCAGGTTGAGTGTACTTGTTACCATGTGCAAGGACTGGGGTTCAAACCCCTGGTTCCCACCTACAAAAGGGGAAGCTTCAGGAGTGGGGAAGCAGTGCTGCAGGTGTCTCTTTTTCTCTCTCTACTCTCTCCCATTCTCCTCTCAATTTCTCTGTCCTATCAAAATAAGTAAATAAAATATATATTTTTTAAGTGGCAGGAAGTGGAGCAGGGCAGGGGCTGTGTTGGAAGCCTTCCTTCACCCCATAGCCTCCAGCTATGGGTCTTTGTAACTTTCTGTTCTTATTTCCCAGATGAGGACCCTGGAAAGGTCAAAGGATTTGGTGAGAAATGAAGAAGTGAAGGCACTAGGATTTTACTCCAGATCCGTCTGATACCAGAAGCCTGTTTCTTATATATTTGTCTTTTCTAAGGTTGATTTATGAACTTAAGGAGAGAGAAGCAGAGCACCTCTCTGACACACGTGGTGCTGGGGATCAAACTCTGAACCTCACACTTCTCAGCGTTCTTCTGTTCAGTCATTACGCCACCTCCTGGGCCACTAGAAACTAGAGTTCTTACTAATCCCTGTCTGCCATTCTCTCTCTCTGAAGGTAGAAAAAGTGGATTCCCCCCCTCCCAGGGTTATCGCTGGGCTCAGTGCCAGCACTACTAATCCACTGCTCCTGGCAACCATTTTTTCCATTTTATTGAATAGGGCAGAGAGAAATTGAGAGAGTAGGGGAGTTGGGCGGTAGTGCAGCGGATTAAGCGCACATGGCACAAAGCATAAGGACTAAGGACCAATGTAAGGATCCTGATTTGAGCCCCAGGCTCCCCCCTGCAGGGGAGTCGCTTCACAGGCGGTGAAGCAGGTCTGCAGTTGTCTATCTTTCTCTCCATTTCTCTGTCTTCCCCTCCTCTCTCCATTTCTCTCTGTCCTATCCAACAACAACAATAATAATAACCACAACAATGCTGGAACAACAAGGGCAACAAAAGGAGGAAAATGGTCTCCAGGAGCAGTGGACTCATAGCGCAGGCACCAAGCCCCGGCAATAACCCTGGAGGCAAAAAAAAAAAAAAAAGAAAGAAAGAAATTGAGAGTGTTGCAGAAAGTATACCCAAACACAAGACCAGAGCTGGATGCAGTGAAGAGAGAGGAGTTTAACACACTGGTGAGTGAGAAAGGAGGGTTAAATAGAGAGGGGGAGGGAAAGCTAGATATTTGCAGACCTGCTTCATCATTTGTGAAGCAGCCCTCCTGCAGGTGGGGAGCAGAGGACTTGAACCCAAAATCCTTGTATGGGTCCTTGTGCTTTGTGCTGTGTGTGCTTAACCAGATGCATCACTGCCCAGCCCTGAGAAAGTGGATCTTGAAGCAGGAGTTAAAAGATACAGAGATGGTTGTATTCTGTAGGGAGCCTGGGGGGTCAGAGGCTGGGGTGGGGTGTGGAGGTGCTCACAGAGAGAAGTCCCTGGTTTGGACTGGTCTTCAGGCTGAGTTGGGGGACAGTAAAGATAAGACAGAACAAGCAATCTCAAGTCGAATCATGAAAAGTCTTGAGGCTCCCCACCTGCAGGGGAGTCGCTTCCCAGGCGGTGAAGCAGGTCTGCAGGTGTCTATCTTTCTCTCCTCCTCTCTGTCTTCCCCTCCTCTCTCCATTTCTCTCTGTCCTATCCAACAACGACAACAACAATAACTACAACAATGAAACAACAAGGGCAACAAAAGGGAATAAATAAATAAAAATAAATATATATATAGAAAAAAGAAAAGTCTTGAGGCTAAGGGGCCAGGTGGTGGCGCACCTGGTTGAGAGCACATATTATAGTGTTCAAGGACCCAGGTTCGAGCCCCTGGTCCCCACCTGCAGGGGGAAAGCTTCACAAGTGGTGAAGCAGTGCTGCAAGCGTCTCTCTGTCTCTCTCCCTCTCTATCACCTCCTCCCCTCTCAATTTCTGGCTGTCTCTATCCAGCAAATAAAGATTAAAAAAATTAAAAAAAGAAGAAAAGTCTTGAGGGTCAAAGGAAGATGTTTGAATTTCATTGTGAAGGCTCCAAGGAGACGCTGAACGTTTCTGAGGATTGTGACATCACCAGGGTCAAGAGGGTTCAACGGATGGCTGTGTGTGTGGAAAATGGAAGCGAATCCTTACCAAGTATCCGGAAAGGGAGAGATGTTCTAAACTTAGAAATGCTTGAAGAGTTCAAGAGCAAATCAATAGGGCTGTGTACATTAAGGTTGAAAACTCCTCTTCCTCTTCCTCTCTCCACCAAAATCTTAGCCAGAATTAAAAGGCAGATAACATTGGAGGAGACAGGATAAGACTTCGGACACACTCTCTCTAATCCATAAAGAATTCATAAAAATCAGGGAGTCAGGCGGTAGTGCAGCGGGTTAAGCGCACGTGGCGCAAAGCATAAGGACCTGTGTAAGGATCCCAGTTCGAGCCCCCGGCTCCCCACCTGCAAGGGAGTCACCTCATAAGTGGTGAAGCAGGTCTGCAGGTGTCTATTTTTCTCTCCCCCTCTCTATCTTCCCCCCCATTTCTCTCTGTCCTATCCAACAATGAACAACATCAACAATAATAATAACAACCACAACAAGGCTACAGCAACAGGGCAACAAAAGGGGGGGAAATGGCCTCCAGGAGCAGTAGATTCATGGTGCAGGCACTGAGCCCCAGCAATAACCCTGGAGGCAAAAAAAAAAAATCTATTTATTTATGAGATGGAAGGAACCAGACTAACAGTCTGGCACATGTGATGTCAGGAATTGAATTCAGGACCTCATACTTGAGAGTCCAGTGCTTGATCCACTGCACAACCTCTCAGGCCACTTAATAAGCACCTTAGAGCTGCTCGTGAGACATTAGACAAGACAAAGCTTTGGCATTTATAAGTATACAGTTAGGTGTGTGGTGGAGGTATACTGAGGAACTTCTCTCTCTCTGTATATTATTATTTAATTATTTTTAATGAGGGAGAGAGAGGTAGGTCACAGAGCATTGCTCAGCTTCGGCTTATAGTGGTGCTGGAGATTGAACCTGGGACCTCAGAGCCTCAGGCATGAGAGAGTTTTCGCAGAACTACTATGCTAGCTCCCCATCGCATTAGGTCTGGGCTTACTGGAACAGATGAATCTGGCAAGAGAATGAGAGACTGGGCCACATGGGGCCTTAGAGGCTAGGTAAGGCCTTCAGACTTTAAGGACACATCAGGGTATTGTTGGGGGCCTACGGGAGTCAAGTTATACCCCCAAAGTGGCACTGACTAATATGTGGGGAGGAACTGGAGAGTTTCTGCTGTGGCAGATGTGGCTGACTTGGAACAATGAGCTGGTAGAAAAGAATGTCCCAGAAGGAGAGGCCATGATTTTCCAAGCTCCCGTTGTCTCTCAGACTCTCTGCTTCCTAAGTCATGTAGTATGTGTAGGTGAAGTCAGGCTGGGTCAGGAAAGGGGGGTGGGAAGAGCTCTTCAGGAGAAGAGGGCGGGGCAGTGAGCCAAGACATGCAGGGAGGCTGGCGTGTCCCCCACACAGGACAGTGAGATATCCTAGGGTGTTAGATATTCAGGTCTCCTCTACAGTATGGAAAAGTCTTGTGTGACTGCATGATGAACAACTTCACTGAAATACCATGAAAGAGAAACAAAATGTGTTTACTGTTAATTTTTTTTTTAATTGGGTAGAGGGTATATAGCATAATGACTGTGCAACAGATTTTCATGCCTGAGGCTCTAAGGTCCCAGCTCAATCCCCTGCATCACCATAAGGCAGTGCTGAGCAGTGCTCTGGAAATAATAATAATAATAATAATTTACTTCAACCAGGGAGATAGCATAATGGTTATGCAAAGGATTTTCATGCCCGAGACTCTGAAGTCCCAGTTTAATCCCTAACACCACCAAAAGCCAGAGTTAGCTGTGCTCCAATTAAAAAAAAAAAAAAAAAGGTATGAGAGTGGTCCTGGTGGTGGTGCAGTGAATAAAGCATCGGATCCTCAAGCATGAGGCCCTGAGTTCCCTGGCAGCACATGTCTCAATGTGATACTTTGTTTCTCTCTCTACTCCTATTTCTCATTAATTAATATACACATACATGTACATACACATACATATATATATATATATATATGCCTCCAGGGTTATCCCTGGGGCTCAGTGCCTGCACTATGAATCTACTGCTCCTGCGGCCTTTTTTTTTCCCCTACAGGGTTATTGCTGGGGCTCAGTCCCTGCACCCTGAATCCACGGCTCCTACAGGCCATTTTGTCCCCCCTTTTGTTGCCCTTCTTGTTGTAGCCTTGTTGTGGTGATCATCGTTGTTGTCGTTCATTGTTGGATAGGATACAGAGAAATCGACAGAGAAGGGGAAGACAGAGGGGGGAGAGAAAGACACCTGCAGACCTGCTTCACTGCCCGTGAAGCGACTCCCCCACAGGTGGGGAGCGGGGGGGCTCCAACCGGGATCCTTATGCCGGTCCTTGCTCTTTGCACCACCTGCACTTAACCCACTGCGCTACCGCCCGACCCCCAGCCATTTTTTTTCTTCTATTTTTTGGATAGGACAGAGAGAAATTGAGAGAGGAGGGGAAGATAGAAAGAGAGAGAAAGATAGTCACCTGCAGACCTGCTTCACGGGTTGTGAAGGGTCTCCCCACCCCCCGCAGGTGGGGAGCCATAGGCTCGAATTGGATCCTTGCGCGGGTCCTTGCGCTTCTTACTATGTGTGCTTAACCTGGTGCGTCACCGCCCGGCCCCAATAAAATATATATATTTTAAAAGATATGAAACAAAACAAAAGTGGTTTAAAAAAACAAACACCTAAGCCGAAGAATAAGGAAAGGTTGACATTAATACATTCATCCCAAGAAAACGCAGAATGAGAGCAAGGGGGATGATTAGCTATAAAAACTGAACTTTAGGGGGCCAGGCGGTGGTGCGCCCTGTTTAGTGCTCATAGTACTAAGTGCAAGGACTCACGCAAGGATTTGGATTCGAGTCCCTGGTTTCCCACCTGCAGGGAGGATGCTTCAAAAACAAAGAAACACAGCTTTGCGCAGTGGCAGTATCGTAGCCAATGAGGTTTATCCGAAGCGCGATTATTGCTAATTGAAAAAACAAAGAAACAGGTATGCAGGTGTCTTTTTTCTCTCTCTCACTTTCTCCCTCGCTCTCCCTTCCCAATTTCTCTCTGTCCTTCCTATTCAATAAAATGAGAGAAAAAAGAAAAAAAAAAAAAGGCCACGGGGAGCAGTGGATTCATAGTGCCGGCACTGAGCTCCAGAGATAACAAACAAACAAAAGGTGAACTTTAAGGCAAAAGCATTAGGAAGGGCAGAGACAGGACTGTGCAGAAGTTTAAAAAAAAAAAAAAGGCGATGACTGTTAAAGTAAAATGTAAAATTCAGGAGTCAGGCGGTGGCCGACCTGGAAAAGCGCACACGTTACAGTGCACAAGGACCCAATATTCGAGCCCCTGGTCCCCACCAGCATGAGAGTTTGAACAGGGGAGAGCGTGCACACAGTCCCCCACTAACAGGAATTATGTAGTCAAATTTTCCACATTTGGGAAAATCACAGGGGTCAACAAATTCAAAGTGCAATGACTAGTCTCACCCTAGGAGACCACCTGCCTGATCATGGTTTTTCCACTGTCAGGTAAGTACAATAAATAATTTTGGAAAAAAAAAAGGTTACAAAAAGTGAAATTCACTGCAAAGATGTACCAGTTCTTCCAGCAGGGAGATGGTACAGCGGCTAGAACTTTGGGCTGAAATGTCTGAGGTCCTGCAAATGTGGAAACAGCCCAAACATCCCAGGAGAGATGAGTGAGTGATGAAGGAAGTTGGAGTCTGTCTGCACAATGGAAAGGCGATAGGCAATGATGAAACCTCTTTTGCTATATCCTGGATGGAGCTTGAATGAGGCAGAGGGATGATTACTGGATGACTTCACTCATGGGTGGAACATAGACACAAAGAAAGACTGGTGTATTGCATGAAAGTAAAGGGCTCTGGGAGGAAAGGTTCAGGTCCTGGTGTATGATGGAGGAGGAGGACCTAGGCAGGGGGCCAGAATGTTTTGCAGAAAACTGAGAAATTTATTTTTTTAAATATTTTATTTATTCATGAAGAAGACAGGCAGAGAAAGAGAAAGCACCAGACTTCACTCTGGTACAGGTTCTGCCAGGGATTGAACCCAGGACCTCATGCTTGAGAGTCCAATGCTATATCTACTGCACCACCTTCCAGACCACTATTTTATTATTTTTTTTTTAAATTTTTAAACAATTTTTTTCCTTTTGTTGCCCTTGTTGCTTACCGTTGTTATTATTGTTGTTGTCGTTGTTGGATAGGACAGAGAGAAATGGAGAGAGGAGGGGAAGACAGAGGGGGAGAGAAAGACAGACACCTGCAGACCTGCTTCACCGCCTGTGAAGCGACTCCCCTGCAGGTGGGGACCTGGGGGCTCAAACCGGGATCCTTATGCTGGTCCTTACGCTTTGCGCCACATGCGCTTAACCTGCTGCTCTACTGCCCGGCTCCTTTTTTATTTTTTAAACTTTATCTTGAGGACTTGTTTGGAGGTTCTAGCGGGGGAGCACAGCTACTTGTATACCGTCTATTCAGGGAAGGCCATCCTCTTCGACTGAGCGTGCAGCTTTGGGAGGGACACACATGGAGCGGTGAGGGAGGAAGGGGACACCCGCTTCGCCAGCCAGATCAGCCGAATCAACCCTGGCCATCAGTGGGGTGACAGATGTCGCAGCCAGATCGCCCTCACATCCTTAAACTTTATCTTATTTGATAGAACAGAGAGAAGTTGAGAGGGAGGGAGAGGTAGAATAAGTGAGACAGAGAGACACCTGCCACACTACTTCACCACTCCCGAAGCTTCCTGTAGGTGGGGACTGGGGGCTTGAACCCAGGTCCTTGTGCTTGGTAATGTGTGCCCTTAACCAGGTGCGCCACCATCTGGTCTCAAACTGAGAAATTCTACACATGTACCAACAAATGTATTTACTGTTGACGGTAAACTATTAATCCCCCCAATAAAAAATTAAAAAGAGAAAAAAAGAAGCAAAGAAAGTTGCCTGGGAGGAAGCACTGGACTCACAAGCGTGAGGTCCTGAGTTTAACCTCTAGTATCACTTATGCCAGAGTGGCACTCTGATTCCCTTTCTCTCTCATAATATAAATATAGAAAAGAAAGAGAGAAAAAGAGAAAACCACAGGTTATACTAGTTGGGGTCTTTTGCAGGAGAATTAAGGATTCTAGAAGGGATAAAGTAGGAGAGATAGAGACAAAGAGATAGGCAAAGTAGCCCATTTGCTAGTGTGTTACTTTCCTATGCACTCGACCCAGGTTCAAGCCTGTCTCCACCAGCACACTCACTGAAGGAAGCACACAATCTCAGTCTCTCTCTCTCTCTCTCTCTTCCCCTTTGACTCGCTCTTGCTCTCACTGGGGAGGGTTGTTAGGGGCCCAGTGCCTGATGGTGGAAGAAGACTTAAGTTGGTGGTGGGTGTGGTGAACGGACACCTATCACAGGGAGATAAGAAATTGTACTCATGTGACAAGTATCCTGTGAATCATTATTTACCCAATAAAGTGACTTGAAGAAGGGGACCAGGCATTGGTGCAGATGGTTAAGCACACACATTACAGTGCTCAAGGACACAGGTTCAAACGCCCGGTCCCCACCTGCAGGGGGGAAACTTCACGAGTGGTGAAGCAGCGCTGTAGGTGTCTCTCCCCCCCAGTTTCTCTCCAATAATATATACATATATATATATGTATGTACATACACATGTGCGGGAATACACACACATACACACACACATATGGAGGAGGAGGAGAATAGAAAAAGATAAATGGCATTAAAAAAAATAATGAGGTCCCAAGTTTGACCCCAGCACCATATATGTCATAGTGGGGCTATGTCTTTTCTCGTGTAAATAATTAAGTAAATATATAAGGCTTGGGAGTCTGAAAGACTTTGATGCCTGAAGCTCTGAGGTCCCAGGTTCAAGTCCCAACACCACCATAATATAATATTTTAAAGGGGAGTCGGGCTGTCATGCAGCGGGTTAAGCGCATGTGGCACAAAGCGCAAGGACAGGCGTAACGATCCCAGTTCGAGCCCCCAGTTCCCCACCTGCAGTGGAGTCGCTTCACAAGCGGTGAAGCAGGTCTGCAGGTGTCTGTCTTTCTCTCCCCCTCTCTGTCTTCCCTTCCTCTCTCCATTTCTCTCTGTCCTATCCAACAACAATAGTAACTACAACAATAAAACAACAAAGGCAACAAAAGGAAATAAATAAATAAAAAAAAAAATCCCAGTTATGAGTAAGTCAAGGACATACAACACCAGAGCTGGCAGCACCAGGGACCTGAAGCATGGATAGGAGAGCTCTGAGGCAAAGGTCAGACTCCCTGAGCCCCCCATCCCCTATTCATACCACTAACCTACTGCTTGTCTCTAAGCTGGCCCAAAGCCAGGGGTGAATTCTCCGATTATAGTGGAAGAGGGTGTGGGGCCAGTGGCTGGCTAAGGAGATGAAATGACTGCATACAAACTGGAATTAAGACATGTGTGTCCCCACCCCAAGCCTGTCTCTTCCTGGGCAGGCAGCCATTTTACCCTCCAAAGAGAGCAGACCTGAGGGAGAGGGTTGGCCAGACCAAGACGAGAGGAGGTGTTACACTAGTGACATAAGAGCATGATTTCATAAACACAAATATCCAGAGAACCAAGAAGAACTCTTGGGAATTAATATTCTTTTCTTTCTCTTTCCCTCCAGGGTTATCACTGGGGCATGGTGCTGGCATTAGGAACCCACCACTTGACCGGGTAGTGGCACACCTGGTTGAGGGCACATGTTACAATGTTCAAGGACTCAGGTTCAAGTCCCCGGTCCTCACCTGCAGGGGGAAAGCTTCATGAGTGGTGAAGCAGTGCTGCAGATGTCTCTCTGTCTCTCTTCCTCTCTATCCCCCCTCCCCTTTTGATTTCTGTCTGTCTCTATCCAATAAATAAATAGATAATAAATTTTTTTTTTTTTTAAAAAAGGAATCCACCGCTTGTGGAGACCATTTATTCCATTTTATTGGACAGGACAGAGAGAAATTGAGAGGGGATGGGAGGTAGAGAGGAACAGAAAGGGGGCCAGGTAGTAGTGCAGCAGGCTAAGCACACATGGCACAAAACACAAGGACCGGCATCAGGATACCGGTTCGAACCCCAGCTCCCCACCTGCAGGGGAGTCGCTTCACAGGTGGTGAAGCAGGTCTGCAGGTGTCTGTCTTTCTCTCCCCCCCTCTGTCTTCTTCTCCTCTCTCCATTTCTCTCTGTCTTATCCAACAACAACAACAGCAATGTCAACAATGTCAACAATAACAACAAGGGCAACAATAACAAGGGCAACAAAATGGGAAAAATGGCCTCCAGGAGCAGTGGATTGATAGTGCAGGCACCCAGCCCCAGCCATAACCTTGGAGGCAGAGAGAGATAGAGAGAGAGAGAGAGAGAGAAAGAGAGAGTCCTGCAGACCACTTGTGAATCTTCCCCCCTGCAGGTGGGGAGCTGGGGGTGGGGGTGGAGCTTGAACTCAGGTTCTTGCACAGGTGTTTGCACTTAGTACTTTGTGCACTTAACTGGGTGCACCACCACTGCCTGGACCCTGGGTATTAATATTCAAAACAGACAGAAAACAGAAGTGAGAAATTCTTAGGAACAGTTGGAAGACAAAGTTGAGAGAATGTTCACCACCACGCTGCCCCCCTCCACAAATAAACAAAAAGGGAAATGAAAGACAGAGAAAGATTTAGAAAGAGGATTTCTTTTTTTTATTCAATGTTTTTAACTTGATTTAATTTGATAAGACAGAGAAATTGATGAATGAAGGAGGGTTGAGAAAGAAGACAGACACCTACAATCCTTCTTCACCATTCGTGAAGTTTTCCCCCTGCAGGTGCGGACTAAGAGCTTGAACCAGGGTCCTGAAGCATGGTAACATGTGCACTTAACCAGCTGCACCACCACCTGGCCTCCCCCCTCCTCTCCCCACTCTTCCTCCTCCCTCCTCCTCCACCCACCCCCTTTCTTCTTTTAGTTACCAGAGCACTGCTCAGATCTGGTTTATGGTGGTGTGAGGGATTGAACCTGGGACTTTGGAGCCTCAGGCATGAAAGACATTTTATATCACCATTATGCTGTCTCCCTAGCCAAGTCAGAGGATCTCTCTCTCTCTCTCTCTTTCTCGGCCCTCTCTCTTAAACATGTATTTACTGGGTAGACATAGAGAGGGAAGGGGAGATAGAGAGATAGATTCAAGCCTCCAGTCTCAGTCTCCACCTATGGGGGTGGGGGGAGAAGCTTCACAAGTGGTGGAATGGTGTTGCTGGTCATTCTCTCTCTCTCTCTCTCTCCTCTCTCTCTTTCCTCTCTCTCTTTCCCTCTCTACCTCCTCCTTCCCTTCCTCTATCCAAATAAATAAATGCAACTTTAAAAAAGGAGAAAAGAAAGGAAGGAAGGAAGAAGGCCAGTCAGTGGCTCAGCCAGTAAAGCACACATGTCACTATACACAAGGATATGGGTTCAAGTCCCCAGCCAGCCACCATGTGAAACTGTCTGCGGGGGGATGGTGAGGGAAGCTACACAAGTAGTGAGGCAGTGCTGTGGTGTCTCCCACTACCTCTGTGTCTCCTTCTGTATCTCCTCCTGTCTCTCTGTTTCTATCTAGAGAAAGAAAAAGTGACGACCAGGAATGGTGGAGTCACGTAGGCACTGAGTCCCAAGTGATAACCTTGGGAGAAAGAATGGATGGAAGAAAGGAAAAAGAGAAGGAAGCTGCTGGGATGGGAAAGGGCCTGGGCCTTGCGTGAACTGAAGGCTGAAGGGGAGTGTGGTTTCCAGTGACACCTCCCCCCACCAGCAAGTGTTATGTGACCATCAATGACACCTCAGAGCACAGACACTTCAGAAACATGCTCACAGGCCACCTGTGCCCTGGCTGTTGCCTCTGATTCACTTGTGTTGGCAACATCAAAGCATAACAGTAGTACTAAATGAAACTAGAGTGAAATTACTAACTGCTGTTAACACAGTATGTCCCCTGAGCCACCCAACAGCCAGGAGACCTAAGGAAACTGGCAAGCATGAGCATTGAGAAAATTGGCTAAGTCGTCTCCTTTGATTCATCTTGGATGGAGCTTGAAGGAATCATGTGGAGTGAGATAAGCCAGAAAGAGAAGGATGAATATGGGATGCTCTCACTCATGGGTAGAATTTAAGAAACAAGGACAGAGCAAGACTTCCGGAAGTGGGGATACGGAGTAGCAGCAGCTATGTCTTCTCTCTTCTCTTCTTTCTCTTCTCTTCTCTTCTCTTCTCTTCTCTTCTCTTCTCTTCTCTTCTCTTCTCTTCTCTTCTCTTCTCTTCTCTTCCTTCTCCTCTCCTCTCCTCTCCTCTCCTCTCCTCTCCTCTCCCTTCTTCTCCTCTCCTTTCTTCTTCTCTCCCTGGTCAATTAGGAATATCAAAGGAGACCACCTAGGACCACAACAAGACAGGACTAGAATGACTTTGGGAACTCACCAAATCACCTGTGAGTGCAAACATGTATGGCTCATGGGCAGAGAAGAGCCTAAGGAGAGACTCCTGGGGCTAAAGGCCTTATCTATTCCTGAGTGGCTGTAACAGTATGGTGCCACCTCCAGTCTGTTTTACTAAAAAAAAAAAAAAAAAAAACTGCTGAAGGGAGGAGAGGACTTCCCTAAGGCTCACCAAATGCAACTGTGAGTCTCCATTGCTACTGCTTCTCGGAGGCTGGAGCAGGAGCCAAGGCCCCATGCTGACACTGGGGAGCAAAGAACTGTCCAGAAAAATGGTGGGCTAGAGGTAGGTCTGTATAGTGGGAACCTTTCCACATTGTTCCCCTGATGAATTGGGGAGACGGTGAATAACTGGCACAGAACCCACAGAATATAAACGGGACTTGTTTGGACACTCACAGGGCCAAGCACTTCCAGCTTGGCTCTGGCTGCTAGCAGAGCAGCTGAATTGAACCCAGGGCTTAACTGAGCCTGGGGTTTTGGATCTTCAGGGCATAGAAGTATCTGTGCATAACTACGGTGTTATCTCTCCCCCACCCTGATTTATCTCTTGGTCAGGAGTGAGTGATTAAGCTAAAAAGCCTACTTATAGTTAAAAAGCCCTCACTCAGGCTCCCATAGTCTACAGAGTAGAGAAAAAGAACAAAAGAGGTTTTAAGCCACTGTGCTTCAACTCAGGAATTGAGATAAAATTGAAAGTTAAGTTCCACAACTGTGAACTCTTAAGTAATGTGTGTGCTCAGCCAGGCGCACCAGCACTTGGCCGCTTCTCTTTAAGTACCTTACTTAGACACAAGTCAATCCAAGAAAGAGTGATCAGTAATTTGAAAATTTCTGAGAGAGGGACCTCATACATACTATATAGAATGGTTAAACCAACAAGAAGAAACACTGGAGAAATGAACCAGGACAAGACTCCAGCTAAAAGCCCCCCAAAGGTTGAAGCACAGAACAATGAGGCCAACATCCAAACACCAGTTAAGGAATTAGTCACAGGAGTGAGGAAAGAGTTTGCAAATAAAGTTATCAGAAATGGGGAAACAACAAATGAGACTCTGGAAGAAAACACTAATTATCTCAGGGTAATTAGCTGAGCTAAGAGCACAACTAGCTGAAAAAGCTAAAACAGTATCAGAACAGGGTCACAAAACAGCTGAGCTACAGAAAACAGCAGAGGGGAGAGAGAATAGAATGCAGCAGAAAACAGAATTATCAAGGTCGAGGACAAATTAGAGAAAACTAGGAAAGAAGTAAGAGATCTCAAAAATAGAATGCCTTTGACAAAATCCAACAACATCCCTTTATGATCAAAATGCTTCAAAAAATGGGAATAGATGGAAAATTCCTCAAGATAGTGGAGTCTATATATAGCAAAGTTACAGCCAACATCATACTCAATGGTGAAAAACTGGAAGCATTTTCCCTCAGATCAAATACTAGACAGGGCTGTCCACTATCACCATTACTATTCAACATACTGTTGGAAGTTCTTGCCATAGCAATCAGGCAGGAGCAAGGAATTAAAGGCATACAGATTGGAAGAGAAGTCAAACTCCCCCTATTTGCAGACAACATGATAGTATACATGGAAACCCCTAAAAAATCCAGTAAGAAGCTTTTGGAAATTATCAGGCAATACAGTAAGGTGTCAGGTTCAGTGACATTCCACTATGCAAACACTAAGTTAGAAGAAGATGAAATCCAGAAATAAATTTCTTTTACTATAACAACAAAAACAATAAAATATCTAGGAATAAACCTAACAAAAGAAGTGAAAGACTTGTATCCAAAAAATTATGAGTCACTACTCAAGGAAATTGAAAAACACACAAAGAAGTGGAAAGATATTCCATGTTCATGGGTTGGAAGAATTAACATCATCAAAATGAATATACTACCCAGAGCCATACACAAATTTAATGCTATTCCAATCAAGATCCCAACCACTTTTTTTTTTTAGGAGAATAGAACAAATGCTACAAATGTTTATATGGAACCAGAAAATACCTAGAATTGCTAAAATAATCTTGAGAAGAAAGAACAGAAGTGGAGGCATCACACTCCCAGTTCTCAAATTGTATTATAGGGCCATTGTCATCAAAACTGCTTGGTACTGGAACATGAATAGACACATTGACCAGTGGAAATGAATTGAGAGCCCAGAAGTAAGCCCCCACACCTATGGACATCTAATCTTTGACAAAGGTACCCAGACTATTAAATGGGAGAAGATGAGTCTCTTCAACAAATGGTGTTGGAAACAATGGGTTGAAACATGCAGACGAATGAAATTGAACCACTGTATTTCACCAAACACAAAAGTAAATTCCAAGTGGATCCAGGACTTGGATGCTAGACCACAAACTATCAGATACTGAGAGGAAAATACTGGCAGAACTCTTTTCTGCATAAATTTTAAAGACATCTTCAATGAAACGAATCCAATTACAAAGAAGACTAAGGCAAGTATAAATTGATGGGACTACATCAAATTAAAAAGCTTCTTCACAGCAAAACAAACCACTACCCGGACCAAGAGACCCCTCACAGAATGGGAGATCTTTACATGCCATACATCAGACAAGAGGCTAATAACCAGAATAAATAAAGAGCTTGCCAAACTCAACAACAAGAAAACAAATAACCCCATCCAAAAATGGGGGAGGACATGGACAGGATATTCACCACAGAAGAGATCTAAAAGGCTGAGAAACACCTGGAAAAATGCTCCAAGTCTCTGATTGTCATAGAAATGCAGATAAAGATAACAATGAGATACCACTTCACTCCTGTGAGAATGTCATGCATCAGAAAAGGTAACCGCAGCAAATGCTGGAGAGGGTGTGGGGTCAAAGGAACCCTCCTACACTGCTGGTGGGAATGTCAATTGGTCCAACCTCTGTGGAGAACAGTCTGGAGAACTCTCAGAAGGCTAGAAATGCCTACCCTATGATCCTGCAATTCCTCTCCTGGAGATATATCCTAAGGAACCCAACACACCCATCCAAAAAGATCTGTGTAGACCTATGTTCTTAGCAGCACAATTTGTAATAGCCAAAACCTGGAAGCAACCCAGGTGTCCAACAACAGATGAGTGGCTGAGCAAGTTGTGGTCTATATACACAATGGAATACTACTCAGCTGTAAAAAATGGTGACTTCACCGTTTTCAGCCGATCTTGGATGGACCTTGAAAAAATCATGTTGAGTGAAATAAGTCAGAAACAGAAGGATGAATAAAGGATGATCTCACTCTCAGGCACAAGTTGAAAAAAAAAGATCAGAAGAGAAAACAGAAGTGGAACCTGAACTGGAATTGGCATATTGCACCAAAGTAAAAGACTCTGGGGTGAGTGGGTGGGGAGAATACAGGTCCAAGAGGATGACAGAGGACCTAGTGGGGGTTGTATTGTTATATGGAAAACTGAGAAATGCTATGCATGTACAAACTATTGTACTTACTGTTGAATGTAAAACATTAATTCTCCAATAAAAATAAAAAAAAAAGACTTAAGGTGGTAATCAGAGTGTGTTACAGACACATATCACAGGGACATGAGAAATTGTAGCCATGTGTCCACAACTGTACTGTAATTTAACCCACCAATAAAGGAAAAAGAAAGGAAAGAAAGAGAGAAAGAAAGAAAGAAAGGAAGGAAGAAAGAAAGAAAGAAAAGAACAGGAAAAAAGGGCAGGGTAGAAAGCATAATGGTGTAGGGCACCAAAGTAAAAACCCTGAGGTGAGGCTAAGGGTGGACATTCAGCTTCCTGGGGTGACAGGGGGGTCGGGGTAGGTGGGTGGGATGGGACACAGTCTTTTGGTGGTGGGAATGGTGTTTATGTATACTCCTATTAATTTGTAGTCATATAAATCACTAATTAATATGAGAGGGGGGAAATTGATTGTATGTCTCAAACTTTTTAAAGTACAGACTGAATCTTTTTAATACATAGGCTGAGTCTTTGATATCTTGACTCTCAAAAGCCTAGACCAGGGAGAACAGAAGCAACTGGTGGCACAGCTATATACAAGACGTTGGGTATTATACAACAAATCCTAACAAAAGGACTTTTCAAAGTTAACCCAATTACCAAATAATGTGATAACAATAGCTGTCTATTGTCTTCCTGAACCCAAAGACAGCAGGAACCTCACATTTACACTATAGAGCCTATATTTCCCCCAATCCTGGAACCTTAGGGTGGGGTGCACTTTCCTGCATGCTTTTCTCAATTCATACCAAATAATACTGCATCCGCCGATCCCAACCTGATTAACGCAACGAGTACCACCTCAGCATGCTTCACTTCAGACTGTGTCCAGAGACTTCAGGTGTGGAATGACAACCCTTCAGCTTCATTACTCGGGTAAGATCTTTCCTTTCATAGTATTCTCTAATTCTATTCCAGGAGGTTCACTTCCTAACAAAGTCCCAAAACCTAGATATAGACCAGGTCCCCTGAGATAGAGCATATGTTCACACATATCCATAAACTAGGGCAAAATATATACTTGAAAGCAAAAATACACAATAGTCTGCAGTGAGTACCCCAAAACACTTTATCTGCACTACTCTAGCCTTTAGGTCCATAATTGTTCAGCAATATGTTTGGCTTTGTATGTTAACTCTCTTTTCAGCCCCCAGGTTCCAGATGCCAGCATGATGCAGACCAGACTTCCCCGGATAGAGGACCCAACCAACGTGTCCTGGAGCTCCGGTTCCCCAGAGACCCACTCCACTAGGGAAAGAGAGAGACAGGCTGGAAGTATGGATCGACCAGTCAACGCCCACCATGTTCAGCGGGGAAACAATTACAGAAGCCAGACTTTCCACCTTCTGCAACCCACAATGGCCTTGGGTCCATACTCCCAGAGGGATAAAGAATGGGAAAGCTATCAGGGATGGGATGGGATACGGAGATCTGGTGGTGGGAATTGTGTGAAGTTGTATCCCTCCTATCCTACGGTTTTGTTAATGTCTCCTATTTTAAATAAATTAATTAATTTAAAAAAGAAATTAACACATCATAAAAAAGCATACTGGTTATGAAAAGAGACTCTCATACCTGAGGCTACAAAGTTCCAGGTTCAATCTCATGAAACACAATAAATTAGAGCTGAGCAGTAATGATCTGGTAAAAAAAGAAAGAAAGAAAGACTTTCAGACACCAAGTTGCAGATGTTATTATTATTCCATCCTACTATGAGCAGACGACTTTACCAATATGTCCTGGAGCTTCACCTCTCCAGAGCCCTGCCCCACTAGGGAAAGATAGAAACAGGCTGGGCTATGGATTGACCTGCCAATGCCCATGTCCATCGCAGAAGCAATCACAGAAGCCAGAACTCTCACCTCCTGTACTCCATAAAGAATTTGGTCCATACTTCCAGAAGGGGGAAATATTAGGGAAAGATGACCAGAGGGCTCTGAACTCCAACTCCATAAGGGCCTGGAGAGAGGAAAAGAAAAAAGGAAGGACAATTAGAAGTAGTAATGGATGTAGGTGTGACTTAGGAAGAAAAGGCAGGATAGTAGAAAAAATGGGCAAAAATATAGATGGATAGATAGATGGATGGATGGATGGACAGATGGAAAGATAGGTAGAGAAATAATAGTGAGGGGGCTGGGTGGTAGCACAGCAGGTTAAACGCACATGGTACTAAGTGCAAGGACCAGCTAAGGATCCTGGTTCAAGCCTCTGGCTCCCCACTTGCAGGGGGGTCGCTTCGCAAGCGGTGTAGCACGTCTGCAGGCGTCTATCTTTCTTTCCCCCTCTCTGTCCTCCTGTCCTCTCTTGATTTCTCTGTCCTATCCTACAACGACGACAGCCATAACAACAACAATAATAACAACAACTGATAAACAACAAGGGCAACAAAAGGAAAAAAAATAGCCTCCTGGAGCAGTGGATTCGTACTGCAGGCACCAAGCCCCAGCAATAACCTTGGAGGAAAAAAAAAGAGAGAGAAATAATAGTCAACCCACACCTGAGACCTTGGGAGAACCACTGCAGTTTCCCATGGCAGGGCTAGGGACACAGAACTCTGGTGGTGGGATTGGTGTGGAATTGTTCTTCTGTTATCTTGTAATTCTGTAAACCAATGTTAAATCACTAACAAGAACAATAAATAAGTAAGTAAATAAATAAATAAGAAAGGAGGGAGTCGGGTGGTAGCACAGCGGGTTAAGCACAAATGGAACAAAAGCGCAAGGACCTGCGGCGTTAAGGATCCCGGTTCGAGCCCCCGGCTCCCCACCTGCAAGGGCGTCATTTCACAGGTGGTGAAGCAGGTCTGCAGGTGTCTGTCTATCTTTCTCTCCCCCTCTCTGTCTTCCCCTCCTCTCTCCATTTCTCTCTGTCCTATCCAACAACGATGGCATCAATAACAATAATAACTACAACAATGAAACAAGGGCAACAAAAGGGAACAAATATTTTAAAAGATGTTTAAATAAAGAAGGAAAAGAAAAAAAGAAAGAAGGAAGGAAGGCAAGAAGAAAGGAAAGTTATGGAGGACCAGGAGGGCTGCAGTAGATAAAGCTTTGGACTCAAAAGCATGAGATCTTGAGTTCAATTGCAGGCATTGCATGTGCCGGAATGATGCTCTGGTTCTCTATGTCTCATTAATAAAAACAAACCTTTTAAAAAGACAGAAAGAAACCAGTGGCAACACCAGTGCCTCAACATTTGTGCCCCTTTCTGGTTGGATGAGTGACAACATGCTTAGTTACATGCTGACTTGTTTCGGTTTAAGAGCTGGAGTTGCCTGGAAAGAGGACTATGTGGGAGACTCCATGTTGCTTGAAGCTTTGTATTGTATCCTGCCAACCACTCAGCCAGTGACAGGCCCTAATGTCTGCGCCTCTAGGATGCCTAGAAACCAGTTATTTGTGGTTCTGTATCCCCTGGATGAGTCAAGAGACTCGATATTCTCAGACAGCATGATGGTCCCCCTGCTTCAGTGGAAGTCAAAATCTGTTCAAATACACCCTGGAGCCTTGAATGAAACTCTTCCTGGAGACAATGTGAGCTTCCATGTCAAGAATGTCTGTCAGAAGTTGAAAAACAAGATCAGAAGAGAAAACACAAGCAGAACCTGAACTGGAGTTGGTGTATTGCCCCAAAGTAAAAAACTCTGGGGTGGTGGGAGAATACAAGTCCAAAAAGGATGGCAGAGGACCTAGTGGGGGTTGTATTGTTGTGTTGAAAACTGAGAAATGTTATGTATGTACACACTATTGTATTTACTGTCAAATGTAAAACATTAATCCAATAAATTAAAAAAAAATGTCTGTCAGAGGTCTTTGCAGTTGACAATAAATACTGCATGTGACAGCAAGTGAACCAACCACCAGTGGAAACAGCTGGTTTCAAGGTTTGGGTGCATATTATTATTATTATTATTATTATTATTATTTTATAAAAAAGGAAACACTGACAAAACCATAGGATAAGAGGGGTACAACTCTACACAATTCCCACCACCAGAACTCTGTATCCCATCCCCTCCCCTGATAGCTTTCCTTTTCTTTTTTTTTATATTTATTTTATTTATTTATTCCCTTTTGTTGTCCTTGTTGTTTATCATTGTGGTTCTTCTTATTGTTGTCGTCATTGCTGTTTTTGTTGTTGGATAGGACAGAGAGAAATGGAGAAAGGAGGGGAAGACAGAGATGGGGAGAGAAAGACAGACACCTGCAGACCTGCTTCACTGCTTGTGAAGTGATTCCCTGCAGGCGGGAAGCCGGGGCCTTGAACCAGGATCCTTATGCAGGTCCTTGTGCTTTGCGCCATGTGCGCTTAACCCACTGCGCTACCGCCCGACTCCCAGCTTTCCTTTTCTTCAACCCTCTGGGAGCATGGACCCAAGGTCATTGTGGGTTGCAAAAGGTGGAAGGTCTGGCTTCTGTAATTGCTTCCCTGCTGAACATGGGCATTGACAGGTCGATCCATACTCCCAGCCTGTCTTTCTCTTTCCCTAGTGGGGTGGGGCTCTGGGGAAGCAGGGCTCCAGGACACACTGGTAGTGATGTCTGTCCAGGGAAGTCTGGTTGGCATCATGGTAGCATCTGGAACCTGGTGGCTGAAAGAAGAGTTAATATATAAAGCCAAACAAATTGTTGACTAATCATGAACCTAAAGGCTGGAATAGTGCAGATGAAGAGTTGGGGGAGGGGTGTCTCCATTTTGTAGATAGCTAGTAGGCATATTTTAGTTATATTCCAAAGGGCCTGAGGCTATACTAGTTTTTTTTTTTTTCCATGAGCCTAAAATCTGATATGCAGGTGGACCCAAGTCATTGTCTGGGGAGATGATGTCATGGCTGGAAAACGGGTCAGAGAGCTGGATCAGGAAAGAGAGTAGCTCCCAAATATGGGAAAGGGGTATAAATATTGTTGACTGTAAACTCCTTTGATTTGATGTGATCTGGGGCCCATATTCAGCTTAAGAGCGTATGTGACCTCTGCATCCCTGTAGATCTGAGCTCACATTCTGTGGTCATGAGTAGGAACATTTCAAGCTGCCCCAATTTCAAGACCCATCTACCTCAGGTATAGCATAGAGTATGTTGTCCAGTCTCCCTTCGGAGGATGGAACATTCTCTACCGTTGTTGATCCAAGTTGAGGGGCAAGGTCCTATGGTGGCCCACAAAGGGGTCTATTGTTTTGTTCCTGATAGAGATGAGTAGTAACATTGGGGAGAGGGATTTATTGAGGTCTAGGCCCATCATGTCTGTTTGGGAATCTCAGGACTCCCCAAATAGGGCCCCAGCTGATGGGGTGGCCTGATAGTGACTAAAGAGTCATCATTAAAGTATATCAGTCTCTTGCCCTTATTCAGCTTATTCTGAACCATGAGTCAGTCCTGGCTGTGCCTTGTGCTGGGGTCTCTTTCTTTTCCTTTGCGGCTCCATTCTGGTAGGCGTTTCTGTGCCGCCTGTGTTGTGGTAGCTGGCGTGAGGCTGGAGCACACGTAGCCCATGCTGCCTGTGAGTCTGCTGGGCTGATGGTGAGGGATGGCTGTGGGCCTGGGGGCGGGAAGGAAACCAAGATGGCGGCTCTGAATCCTACAGGTCTGAGAATGTGGTTCCTGGCAAGCCTGTGTGTCTTGAGAACTCTGTGTGCTATGGGGCCGGTGGTGACCCACCCATTAGGCAGATACATCACGATTTATGGGGAAAAGGGTTCACACACTCCCTCCCCGTCTCTGCCTGCAGGGAAGAATTTTCACAAGAGGTAGAGCAGTGCTGCAGGTATCTGTCTTTCTGTCTCTTACCTTCTGTCAAAATTTAAAGGTTAAAAAATATTTTAAGAAGGAGGAAGAGTGAAAGAAAGAGAAAGGATGAAAAGAAGGATAAAAGAAAGGAAGAAAGAGAGGAAGGATGAAAGGAATGATGAAAGACAGGAAGGAAGGAAGAAAAGGATAGGGAAGGGGAGGAAAGGATAGGAAAGGGGAGGAAAGGATAGGGAAGGGGAGGAAAGGATAGGAAAGGGGAGGAAAGGATAGGAAAGGGGAGGAAAGGGAAGGAAAGGAAAGGAAAGGAAAGGAAAGGAAAGGAAAGGAAAGGAAAGGAAAGGAAAGGAAAGGAAAGAAAAGAGAAAGAAAATTTCTGTGCTGCTGGTTTCTCCGCTCCTTCAGGCCGTTTTGCTGCTCAGGATGCACACAGCTGCTGTGGGCGTCATGAACGCAGTGAGCGGGAGTGCAGCTGGAGCAGGTCACCAGGTCTCCCCAGAAGGTCCCATGACCATTATCCACCCTCAGCCCCACCACTCCCATATTTAAGGGCAGAAAAACAGTCTCAGAACAACATGTTCTTAGATTGAACTCTCAGGTTGAATAGGAAAAAAGGCTTGTTCATAATAGCAGAGCATGCATGGTTGAACTGTCAGAAGGCAAGGAGAATGGTTGTGGGCGATTATTCAGTGAGCTGCTAAGTTTTTGAAAACTCAGTTTGTTTTTTCTTTCTTTTCTTTTTTTTTTTGTGGAAGCAAATTGACCAGAAATCCACCATGAAACTTAAAGAGCTTTATTTATTTGTTTGTTTGTTTGTTTGTTTATTTATTGCCTCTGGGGTTATTGCTGGGGCTCAGTGCCAGCACTGCAAATCCACTGCTCCTGGAGGCCAGTTTTTCCATTGGGTAGGACAGAGAGAAATTGAGAGAGGAGGGGAAGACAGGGAGGAGAAGAGAAAGATAGACACCTGCAGACCTGCTTCACTGCCTGTGAAGCAACTCCCCTGCAGGTGGGGAGCTGGGGGGTCGAACCGGGATCCTTACACTGGTCCTTGCGCTTCATGCCACGTGCGCTTAACCCACTTCACTACCGCCCGGCTCCCTAATATATATATATATATTTTTTTTTACCAGAGCACTGCTTAGCTATGGCTTATAGTGGTGATGGAAATTGAACCAAGGGACTTTGATGCCTCAGGCATGAAAATCTTTTTGCATAACCATTGTGTTATTTGCCCCAAGGCATCTCCATTTCACAAGGGAGCAAGGAGAAGAGAGGAAGGAATCAGCAAATTTCATTTGCTTTTTTTTTTTTTTTACATAATTTTAAAAGGTATTCCTTGATGATTTTTTTACTTTTATTTTTTTTTAATCTTTATTTATTGGATAGAGACAGCCAGAGATTGAGAGGAAGGAGAGAGACAGAGAGACACCTGCAGCCCTGCTCCACCACTTGTGAAGCTTTCCCTCTGCAGGTGGGGACCAGGGGCTCGAACCCGTGTCCTTGCTCATTGTAACATGTGCACTCAACCAGGTGTGGCACCACCCGGCCCCCTTCCATTTGCTATTTATAGCTGAGATATACTCTTTGGTGACCCAAAGTTCCAGCCTTTGCCTCTGTGGCTTGACTCCTTGGCTCTTCTGAGTCGCTCTTTCCTTTACAGATAATCACACGTGTTTGAAGCTGAGTGCTGTTATAAGCCTGTTTCCTGCCTCTAGAATTCTGGGAGTGTGGCACCTTATGCTGGTTGTGTTTCTACATGTGTAGCATTCTCAAAAGTCATGCAGGTCTTCTGTGTATGTCAGAGATGTACATCACGGAAAGAGCACCCTCTAGGGATCTTAGCTGAATAATGATCTCATCTCCACTCCAGGCTTCTGTGACACTGGGGAAGTGACTTTGTGGACCCATGAGTCACAAGCCTTATGTCCTTACTGGTAACCACAGTTGTGGCATTCTCTCCAGAATACATTTTTATAGCAGTAAATGGACTGATTTTTAGCATCGTTTGCACTTGGAATAGACTGCAAATATTCCAAATCATCAAGTGTGGGTTTTTTTAAAAAAGAATTTATTTATTTATTTATTCATGAGAAAGATAGGAGGAGAGAAAGAACCAGACATCACTCTGGTATATGTGCTGCCAAGGATCGAACTCAGGACCTCATGGTTGAGAATCCAATGCTTTATGCACTGTACCACCTCCCGGACCACAAGTGTGTGTGTGTGTGTTTTTATTGCATAAGGTTTTTTTTTTCTCTTCCTCTCTCAATATGCCTTTTTCCTCCCTTGTATTTTTTTTTTCCTTTTTACTGCAGTCAGCAAGGAGAAATCAAGACATCTCTTTGATATTTTGCCTAGAAATCTCATCTAAGC
Source organism: Erinaceus europaeus (assembly GCF_950295315.1). Classification (NCBI taxonomy): domain Eukaryota; kingdom Metazoa; phylum Chordata; class Mammalia; order Eulipotyphla; family Erinaceidae; genus Erinaceus; species Erinaceus europaeus. The sequence continues at coordinate 70,439 of NW_026647878.1, forward strand.
TAAAATACAAGTGTATTGCTTGCAATTTCTGCTTTCCACGCACTGTAAGACACAGTCCAGACAGCCCCTCTGCTACCATAGGAAAGAAATGCCTACTGGTGTTTTATTACCAGTCCTCAGTGGTAGAGTCTTAAGCATCCACACATAGTTTTTCTTTTCTTTTCTTCCTTTCTCCTTAAAGATGTATTGATTATTTTTTATGGGGGGAGTAACTGCTCTGCTCCAGCATATGCGGTTCCAAGGATCAAACCTGGGACTTGATGCATGTAAGTCTTACACTCTACGGCTGAGATACTTCTCCAGTCCTTTAACCTCCCTCTATGTCAACAGTCTGTTCAAGGAATTCTAGGCCTTTTCATTTATGATTCTCAGAATTATCACAGCCTCCACCTGGTGGGCTAAATAGACAGGAGCTGAGAGACAGCACATCCAGTAGAACATACACTTTACCATGCATGAGGACCCTGGTTCAAGTCCCCATCTACCACATGGGAGCACCGTGAAAAATAGGACGCTTCATGAATGATGAATTGGTGTTACGGTGTATCCTCATTTTGCCTCCCTCCCTGTCTCTCACCCTTCCTCACCCTTTGTCTGGAAGAGAGAGAGAGAGCAGGAGCAGTGGAATCAAGCAAGTACAAAGCCACAGCAAAAGCCCTGGCAACAGGAGTCGGGCAGTAGCGCAGTAGGTTAAGTGCAGGTGGTACAAGGTGCAAGGACCAGCTGAAGAATCCTGGTTCAAGCCCTGGCTCCCCACCTGCAGGGGGTCGCTTCACAAGTGGTGAAGCAGGTCTGCAGGTGTCTATCTTTCTCCCCGCCCTCTGTTTTCCCTCTTCTCTCCATTTCTCTCTGTCCTATTCAATAACGATGAATAAATAAACAAATCTTTTTTTAAAAGCCCTGGAAACAACAACAACAACAAAGACAAGAGGAGAAAGAGAACATGACACATTGCAAGGGTCCATGAGGTGGCACAGCGAATAGACTATGGGACTGTCAAGCACAAGGTACTGAGTTCAGTCCCCAGCATCACATGTAGCAAAGCAAAGCCATGTTATTTTTTCCTCTCTCTCTCCCTTTCTTCCTCCCCCAGCCTCCCTCCCTTCCTCTTATTAATTAATCAATAAAGAAATCTAAATAGAAAAAGAAATTGGGGTGGCGATAGATAGCATAATGGTTATGCAGAGACTCTCATGCCTGAGGCTCCAAAGTCCCAGGTTGTATCCCCTGCACCACCTTCCAGAGCTGAGCTGTGCTCTGGTAAGTTAATTAATAAAAGAAAAGAAAGTGTTGCTTGCGCGCGCACATGCACACACACTGGAATTTATTCAATAATAAAGAAAAGATTTAACTCTCATTTTTGAGAAGGTGGATGGACTTGGAGGGTATTATGTTGTACTAGTTAAAGTAAGAGAAAGACAAATACCACAAGATTTCATTGAAATAAGGAATCTCACCCCCCCTCCCCGCAACCAAGCTCCTGTATACAGCCAGAGAGTTGTCAGGATGCTGGGAATAGATGAAGGGGTTAAAAGGTACAAAGTCCCAGTTACAGACTAAATCCATCTTGAGGATGCTGTGTACAGCATGACAATGATGGTTAACAGACATTATTGTATATTTGAAAGTGACTAAACCCCCTCACACAGGAAGAGACTTCTGCATAACCATGATGCTATTTACTGTCAGGCAGCCCCCCTGCTCCATCCTCCATTGCTGATAGTATGGCCTAATTACATAATCATTGTTTTGCCTGATCTATCTTCTTTCTACCTCGAGGCCCACCCTGCCTGCAGGGTACATTAATCCCGCCAGTTAAAACCCTAGCAAATGGAAACTTTCTACCTTCCCACTCTTTCCTTTCCTCCACCCCCTTTTTTAGCCATTTCCTTTTCCGACTTGCCACTTCCGGTTCTAAATATATAAAAGCATTGTCTCTGATCAATAAAGACGTATTGTGTTCCCACTCCACCACGAGTTCCTAGTCTCTCGCCCATGTCACTGAGTAGGCAGCAGCCCAGGTTGGCTCCGGTTGAGTTCTCTTCAACCCAGAGAGCACATGCCTGGGAAGAAACACCCTCATGCTAGCCGGGTAATCTACCCCCGCTCCAAGAAGAGATTTCTGTGACTATGTGTGATGAGTTGTGCTCACCAGTCTTACTGTGGTGACCATTCTGCAGCGTATGCAAATACTGAATCACAGAGGCCAGGAGGTGGCACATATATATATATTTTATTTTTTCATATCAAAAGGATTTATAGTTAATGGTATTTATATTTTTCCCATATTTGGGAGCTACTATCTGCTCTGATCCAGCTTCTAGTCCTATTCTCAACTCTGGCACCATCTTATCAGTCAATACTCTTAGCGAGGTGGCACATAGTACAATGCACAAGGACCCAGGTTCAAGCCCCTGGTCCCTACTTGCAGGATGAAAGCTTCATGAGTTGTAAAGCAGGGCTGCAGGTGTTTCTCTGTCTCTCTCCCATCCAAGTACTAACCAGGCCTGACCCTGCTTAGCTGACGAGTTTGGGCGTGTTCAGGGTGGTATGGCCGTGGACTCTCTGTCTCTGTCTCCCCCCTTTCCCTCTCAATTTCTCTCTATCTCTATCCAATAAATAAATAAAATATTTAAAAAATAGGAGCCAGGTGGTGGTGCACCTGGTTAGTTAAGCACACACATTACAGTGCACAAAAGGATGCAGGTTCAAGCTTCTGGTCTCCATCTGCAGGAGGAAAGCTTCATGAATGGTGAAGCAGGGCTACAGTTATTTCTCTGTCTCTCTCTATCTCCCCCATCTCAATTTCTCTCTGTCTCTATCCAATAATAGATAAAATATTTTTTAAAAACCACCAAAATACTAAATTATTGTGTCATACCTCTGAAACTGGTTTGTTATAAATCCCTTGTCCCTCACACTGTAAATAATTAAAAATAACAAAAAATCAACGGTGGGAGTCGGGCGGTAGTGCAACAGTTAAGCGCAGGTGGCGCAAAGCACAAGGACCAGCGAGAGGATCCCAGTTCAAGCCCCCGGCTCCCCACCTGCAGGGGAGTCGCTTCACAAGCGGTGAAGCAGGTCTGCAGGTGTCTTTCTCTCCCCCTATCTGTCTCCCCCTCCTCTCTCCATTTCTCTCTGTCCTATCCAACAATGAAGACATCAATAACAACAACAATAATAACTACAACAATAAAACAAGGGCAAAAACAAAGGGAAAATGAATAAATATTTTAAAAAATTTTAAAAATCAATGATGAGACAGAAGAGATAGCATAATAGTTATGCAAAGAGACTCTCATACCTGAGGCTTGGAGGTGCTAGATTCAATCCCCTGCACTACCAGAAGCCAGAGCTGAGCAGTAAAAAAAATCAATAAAATCAATCAATCACTGGAGTTTGGTAAAATCAATCAATCACTGGAGTTTGAAAGAATCATGTTCAGTGAGATAAACCAAAAAAAGAGAGGCTTCACTCATAGGTGGAATTTAAGAAACAAGGACAGAAAAGAAAAACACAAAGTGAAACTTGGACTGGATGTGGTGGATTGCACCAGAGCAAAGGGCTCTGGGAAGGAGGGGAAGGGAGGGGCTTGGAGGGGGTGCTTTGGAGTCCTGGTGCATGAAAAGGCCTCAGTGGGGAGTGAGGGCATGTTACAAACATCTGTCGTCAGGGAAATGAGAAATTGTACCCATGTGTCAACTGCTCTACTATAATCCATTATCCCCCCATAACAAATGATAAAGAAAAAGAAACCATTCCAAAGAATCAGCGTAGAAACTTTCACAGCCAACAAATGCACTCAGCAAAGTTACAGATATAATGGCAACATAGAAAAATCAGTCATATTTCCATGCACCAACAATGACCAATCAAAATAAAATGAACTTATCTATGATAACATACAAAAGGGGGGAAAAAAAGATTTGGGAATAAGTTTCTGAGTGCAGAAAATACCTTGGAGTGAGATTAAAAATCTAAAGGAGATGGGACAGTGGCACACTGGTTAAGTGCACATAGCACAAAGTACAAAGACCTGCACAAGGATCTGGGTTCGAGTCCCCAGCTCCCCACCTGCGGGGGGGGGGGGTGTCGCTTCACAAATAGTGAAGCAAGTCTGCAGTTGCCTCTCTTTCTCCCTCTTTTTATCTCCCCTTCCTCTCTCAGTTTCTCTCTGTCCTATCCAATAAAATGGGAAAAGTGGCCACCAGGAGTAGTGGATTTGTAGTGCAAGCACTGAGCCTCAGTGATAACCCTGGAGGCAAAAACAAAACAAAACAAAACAAAACACCACTAAGTAAATGACATCACAGCAGCATCTCTGAATTAGAAGGCTCATGATTGGCAGATTCAACACAACCTCTACCAGGGTCTCCACAGTGTTCTCTTGCAAATGTAGGCAAGTTGACCCTAAAACTCACAGGGAATCTCAGGGGGCCCTGAATAACAAGCATGATTTTGAAAAGAAAGAATAAAGCTAGAGAACTTGTACTTTTTTTTTTTTTATCTTCTGCCAGAGCACTGCTCAGCTCTAGCTTATAGTGATGCAGGGGATAGAACCTGGAACCTGAGAGCTTCAGGCATTGAGTCTGTTTGCATAACCATTATGCTATCTCCTCCACCTGAGAATGTGTGTGTGTGTGTGTGTTTTTTCTTTTTTCTTTTTTTAATCTTTATTTATTTGTTGTATAAAGACAGTCAGAAATTGAGAGGGAAGGGAGTGATAAGAGAGGGAGAGAGACACCTGAAGCCCTGCTTCACCACTTGTGAAGCTTCCCCCCTGCAGGTGGGGACCGGGAGGGTGGCTCGAACCTGGGTCCTTGCTCACTATAACATGTGCGCTCAATCAGGTGCGCCACCACCTGACCCTGTTTTTTTTTTTGTTTCAAAACACCCTGAGATCATTTGGAACTGGCACTCACAGACCTATTAACATATAGATAGGGGGTCGGGTGGTATTTATATTAACATATAGATAGGGGGTCGGCAGTGGGTTAAGCGCACATGGCGCAAAGCGTTAAGGATCGTTGCAGGGGTCCCGGTTCGAGCCCCAACCTCCCCACCTGCAGGGGGGTTGCTTCACAAGTGGTAAAGCAGGTCTGCAGATGTCTATCTGTCTTCCCCTCCTCTCTCGATTTCTCTCGGTCCTATCCAACAACAACGACAGCAATAATAACCACAACAATGATAAAACAAAAGGGCAGCAAAAGGGGAAAAAACAGCCTCCGTTGGATTTGTAGTAGAGGCTGAGCTCCAGCAATAACCCTAGAGGCAAAAAAAGAAAAAAAAAAAAGAAAAAGAAAAGAAAAACATAGATGAACAGAAACAAGCAGTGAGTCCAGAAATAAACCCCACCTACCCACCAATCTACCGACAACTGGTTTCCAACCAAAGTGCGAAAGAACAGTGTGGGGGGGGACATCTTTCAGGGGTTGTGTAGTGGTACACCCAATTGAAGTCATATGTTACCATGCGCAAGGACTGGGGTTCAAGCCCCTAGTCCCCACTGGCATGGGGGAAACTTCGTGAGTGCTAACAGTCATTAACACAGCCGAATGCCCTGTGCCAGCCTCCCCCTCTGCCCTGGGGTCTGCCTGGCTCCCTGGAAACTGACACAGGCAGCCGATGACCAGACCCTCTGCCCACTCAGTCTAGCTACAGCCCCTCCCCCCGTAGCCCGCAGAGCAAACTTTTTGGTCAGCAGCCAGGGACCAGGGAACAGGAGGAAGTCTGCATAGTTACTGCAGGGCCTTTGGATCAGGCAGCCTTGAGTTTGAGAGGGACCCTAAGTAAGTCACTTCTCTCTGGGCCTTGATTCCACCTGAAATAGCACTTCTTGTCCCCTCCTGTCTGCTCTGTGGATGAACTGAGACCGTTTCTAGAAAGCAGCTAAGGGGTCAGATGGTGGCACACCTGATAACAGTGCACAAGGACATAGGTTCAAGACCCCTGGTTCCCACCTGCAGGAGGGGAAGCTGCATGAGTGGTGAATCAGGACTGCAGGTATCTCTCTTTCTCCCTATCTCCCCTTTCACTCCCAGTTTCTACCCAAATAATACATGAATAAAATATATATATATATGGAGAGAGAGAGAGAGAGAGAGTAGGGAGTTGGGCGGTAGCGCAGCAGGTTAAGCGCACATAGTGCAAAGTGCAAGGACCCGCATAAGGATCCCGGTTCAAGTCCCCGGCTCCCCACCTGCAGGAGAGTCACTTCACAAGTGGTGAAGTAGGTCTGCAGGTGTCTATCTTTCTCTCCCCCTCTCTGTATTTCACTCCTCTCTCCATTTCTTTCTGTCCTATCTAACAATGACAATAATAACTACAACAATAAAGACAAGGGCAACAAAAGGGAAAGTAAATAAATTAAATTTAATTAAAAATTTTTTTAAAAAAGTAGCTGGGGCGGAGGGTAGATAGCATAATGGTTATGCAGACAGACTCTCATGCCTGAGGCTCTAAAGTCCCATGTTCAATCCCCCGCACCACCATAAGCCAGAGCTGAACAGTGCTCGGGTAAAAATAATAATAATAAAATAAATAAAAACAAAAAAAAACTAGGTTGACTTCTTTCATCAGTCATCTTCCTTACACACAAGGTGAGCTAGTTGGGGAAAAAAGTAATTACTGTAAACCATCCTCCCCCCCATAAAAAAATGTAGTTGACATGCTGTCTGTCCCTTGATAGGTGTCCCAGGAGCAAGCACTGTCTGCTTGTATTTTTTCCTTATATTTTAGTGGATAGGACAGAGAGAATTTGAGAGGGAAGGGGAAATGGAAAGGGAGAGAGAAAGATAGACACCTTCAGAGCTGATTCGCCATTCATAAAGCACCCCCTGCAGGTGGGGGGACAGGGGCTTGAACCTTTATCCTTTTGCTGGTCCTTGCGCTTAGTACTATGTGTACTTAACCGGGAGTGCCATTGCCTGGCCCTTCTGCTTCTACCTGGGACCAGCCTGGCCCTGTGAGGAGACACATGCCTCCAGCCCAGACAAGTAACCCCCTAAACCTCCTAGCTCTGGCTGTAGATCTTCATAACCCCCAGGAAGGTCAAATTCTTTCCCTAAACCAAGGTTTATCTAAGCATGGGGTGGAGCAGTGGTGGGGATTTCTGCACTCTTTCTAAGATGGTAAAACGTTTGGTCGGGAGGCGGGTGGTAGCGCAGCGCTTAAGCGCAAATAGCACAAAGTGCAAGGACCGGCCTAAGGATCCTGGTTCGAGCCCCCGGCTCCCCCATCTGCAGAGGAGTCACTTCACAGGTGGTGAAGCAGGTCTGCAAGTGTCTCTCTTTCTCTCCCCCTCTCTGTCTTGCCCTCCTCTCTCCATTTCTCTCTGTCCTATCCAACAACAACATCAATACAACAATAATAACTGCAACAATAAAAAACAACAACAAGGGCAACAAAAGGGAACAAATAAAATAAAAAAGAAAGAAAGAAAATAAAAAAAAAAAGTTTGGTCATCATTGCCTCTTCGGCAGTTGAGGCCCTGGGGGCTGCCTGCTTGTGACTGTGTGACAGAGCCTCACCTGACTGTTCTCAGCGGGGCAGACATCACAGGAAGCGGGTGGACTAGAGAGTCAGTTGTCCTCATCTGGGGCTGCTGGGCCAGCGTGACATGATCCCACACTCTCGTGCTGCCCTTGGCAGAAGTCAGCTTGGGGAAGCTGGACCTTGGCATGGCCTGGCCTCTCCCAGCCCCCCAGGTCTTTCTGTAGGACCTGGTACTTAAGCGTCCATTTCTGAAGTTGGGGTGTCCAGGGATCGGGGCTGCCCGGCCATAGCACAGAGGTGTGGCAGCCATGGATGATGTTCATTTCTAGGTCCTGGGAGAGTAAAACATTGCCTGCTGAGTCCTCGCCAACTGTGTCAAGTCCCTTCGTCTTCTCCCTGGGTGTCTTCCCTGTTTGTTCCGGGACTCGCCAAGGGTGGGGGCTGGGGGCAGGAGGGGCTGGTAGGTGCTCTCTGCAGTTCCCGCAGGCCTGGCTGGCCCACCTCAGGGTCCCTGTTCGCTGCCCCTGGCCGAGCCGGCAGCCCTCTGTGATGCTGCTGCTGCTGCCATGGAGATTCCAAGAGAGGGGTTCCCAATGTTCCACCCTGGAACCTGCACCCATCAACCCTCACCCCGAGCTGCTCTGCCTGCCCCAGAGATGGCTCTGTGCTGGGGGACATCTGAACACAGGCTCTGCTGCCCTCAGCCTGTCTTCTGTGCCTCCCTTGTTCCTCAGACCTCCCTTCAGCCCCGACAGGGACCACTACCCTAACAGGTAAGGATCTCCCCCTCAGGGCCTGGCCTCTGCTCAGAGGTGCTGGTGGGTTTGTCATGGTTGTGGGATCTTGGTTGAGGCTGACTATGAACTTCAGTGTCCTCTTTTATTAAAACCACACTAAAGGGAGCTGGGTAGTAACACACTTGGTTACACGCACCCATCACCATGTGCAAGGAAGGACCCAGGTTCAAGTCCTCACTCCACTCCTGCAGGGAGGACACTTCATGAGTGGTGAAGCAAGGCTGCAGGTGTCTCTCTTTCTCTCTCTACCTCCCCCTGCTCTCTCAGTTTCTTTCTTTAAAAAAATATTTGTTATTGGATAGAGACAGAAATTGAGAGGAAACGGGGAGAAAGAGGAGAGACAAAGAGACACCTCCTATAGCACTGCTCCACCACTTGTGAAGCTTTTCTCTCGCAGCTGGGGATGAGGGGCTTGAACCTGGGTCCTTGTGGGCTGTAATGTGTGCACTTAACCAGGTGCACCACCACCTGGTCCCTCCTCTCTCAAGTTCTATCTGTCCTATCTAATAAGAATAGAAAGAAAGAAAAAAAGAAAAAAAAGGAGACAATGGCAGCCATGAGCTTGGATTCATTTAGAAAGGAGGGGGGAGAGAGAGAGAGAGAGAGAGAGAGAGGAGTGCCCATTCTGGACTGCCCCTTGGGAATGTCTCTGTGACTTTTCTTGGCTGGCTCCCTGCCATGTGTAATGTTCTCCTAGCCTTCTCAGCTCACATGAACTCCTAATCGTGCTTCAAGATCTAGCTCAAACAATTCCTTTTCTCTGTCCGTGGCTTCCCTCTGCTCTGTGGGATACCTTGGCCTTGCCGTTCTGTGTCAGGGCTAATGTTTTCCTGGCTTTTATTTGAAGATATATTCTTGATGGGGGCAGAGACCAGATTATTTTCAGTTCCTGGTTTGGAGAAAGAGTACTTTGCAGAACAGAAAGCAAAAAAGATAGTTCCCGAATGGGTCAGTTCCCCCCAGGAGAGGCTTCGACCCCTGCCCAGGGTGTGCCTGCCTTGGGGTGGGGGGGCAGAGGATAGCTGCTTCCCAATGGGGTGTCTCCAGTATCCCCTGGGGCATCTGGGAAGGAAAGCAGGCCTGGGGCAACACTCTGAACAGATCTTGGTGGGACTTCAGGGATACAGCCAAGGGCCTTGCTCTTCAGAGGAGAAGCTGGGAGGACTCCAGTGTCCCAGCTGCTTCTCAGGGCTCTGGAGTTACTGGTCCAGTCAAGGACTGTGCAGAGGGGAACATCTATGACCAGCTGCCCAGACCCAACGCAAAACCCGCTAGCTGGGCACGCCCCCTGCTGGCTGCCACAGGGAAGGCCGCTTTATTTTTCCCTCCCAGAATCCAGGGCAAGTCTCCTCCCAGTGACTTGATCTCAGGCTCAAGTTTCCAGCTTAATTGAAAAAGAAAAAAAAAATTGTGTTTCTAAATCATTGGCTGAACGGAAATTTGCTCTTGATTGAGATGTGTTGACAGAGGAAGAATTAATTCCCTACGGGTAGGGAAATTTCTCCCTAGGACAGGGATTAGCAACCTAGACTGTAGGGCAGACCTCTCGTGGGAGGCTTGCAGAATACGCCCTGATGGGGCTGAGTGGTGGCACATGTTACTACGGCCAACGACCGGGGTTCAAGCCCCTACCTGCAGCAGGGACACTTCATGAGCTGAGCGGTGAAGCAGGTCTGCAGGTATTCAACTTTCTCCCTCTGTCTGCCCCCTGCCCTTCTCAATATCTGTCCTTCCAAATAAATTAGAAGAAAAAGAAAGAAAGAAAGAAAGAAAGAAAGAAAGAGAAAGAAGGGAGGAATAATGGAAAGGAAAGAAAATATGCCTGTGTCTAGAGAGTGGAATCTAGACGGGCGAGGAGCAGAGGTGGAAGTTTCTCAGGAAAAGCTGAGGACAGGCAGGAGAGCCACAAAGTCTGAGCTGGAATGTCTCCAGCCCATTGTTCTCACCTGCTGCAAAGGTCTGAGTTACGGTCCCATTTCACAGCTGAAGACACTGAGGCTCAAGTGGACCTCTCCCTTTCCCCCCTAAGAGTTGAAAGGTGCTTCCCAGCAGTGGGGAAGCAGCAGGTACTCCTGCAAGGTTGTCCCTGACTTCTGAAGAGGACCCCCCCAAAAAAGGGCTGAACTATTGCTTACTGTGATTAAAAGAGAACTCGGTGTGGAATATGTAATAGCCCCCACCTCTCCAGATTCAGAACTATAAAGACAAGTGTGTCACATGCACAAAGTCCTTTAATGTCAGTGCTGCCAACACAAGGTGTGTGTTTGTAGGGGGACTGAGTCCAAGGGTCCAAAGTTGCAAGTCAAGGGTTTGGAAATATGGTCCCAAAGGTGAAGGGGGAGTCTGTGCACCCACAGAGCTTACTAGAAATGTAGATGCTCAGGCTGGGTGTCGGCACACCTGGTAGAATGTGCAGGTTATCATGTATGAGTACCAGGGTTCAAGTCCTGGGTCCCTGCCTGCAGGCAGGAATATTCACAAGCAGGAGAGAGATGTTGCAGCTTTCTGACTTTCATCCTCTCTAACTCCTCATCTCTCTCTATCTCTCTCTGTCTCTATAAGAAAAATAAAAAAGGAAACAACAAAAATGCCACTGGGGATGGTGGTACCATCAAGCAGGCACCGAGTCCCAGGGATAACCCTCATGAAGAAAAAAAAAGGAGAGAGAGAGAAAAATAAATAGATGCTCTCAGCAACTGGAGCTCATAGCGCTTGCATGCTGGACATCTCAGGCTCTATCCCAGGCACCACCACGAGCCAGAGCTGAGCAAATGAGAGAGAGAGAGAGAGAAGGTAGGGGTCATGTGATGGTACATTTGGTAAAGTGCATACATTACATTGCTCAAGGACCCAGGTTCAAGCTCCCAGTCCCCACCTGCAGGAGGGAAGCCTCACTAGTGGTGAAGCAATGCTGCAAATCTCTCTCTCTCTCTTTCTTTCTCTCTCCCTCTCCCTTTCTCTTCCTCTGTGTCTCCCCGTTCCCTCTCATTTTCTCTCCAATACAGATGGGGGGGGGAAGCACAGGCTGAGTGGTGGTGTGCCTGACTGAGCACACACATTACAGTGTTCAAGGACCCAGGCTAAAGTCCCTAGACCCCACCTGCAAGAGGGAAGCCTCACGAGTGGTTAAATAGTGCTGCAAGTCTCTCTTTCTCTCTCCCTTCTTTCTCAATTTCATATATATATATATACACATATATATATGAAAAATTAAGAGAGAAAGAAAGAAAAGATGGAAAAAAGAAAGAAAGAAAGAAAGAAAGAAAGAAAGAAAGAAAGAAAGAAAGGAGGGGAAAAGAAAAAGCAGTAATATGTCCCGATGGCTGATTCAGACTCTGGAGAAGGGCCCCAACCGAGAAGCTGCCTGTTAAGATAACATCCCAGAAAATGGGGGTTGGGGGTGGGCTTAGCGTGCGGAGTGAGGCACTAAGGTATCTGGAGCCAGAGGCAAGGCCATCAGACCCCCGCCCCTGGGCCGCCTGGGCCCGCCCTGCAGGGCGGACTAGGGAGGCTGAACCACCCCGCCCCCCCCGTGCCCCGCCCACTGTTCCAGCGGACCAGTCACAGCCCAAAGAAGCTGTGATGTCACTCACAGCCAATCAGAGACCCTGTCACTCACGATCGCAAAGCCGTTCGGTTGAGGCTTCTCCCGCGATGCGTGAACTCCAGGGACGGGCCTAGAAGCTGCGGTCCAGTGGGCTTTTTCCATCCAGAGCGGCGCAGATAGCTGCTGTCACCCCTGATGAACCCCAGGAACCCTGTCCTCCCCTCTCAGCCTTGGGATTGGGATTGTATGGCCCAGAGAAAATGGCAAGATGAGGGGAGGGGAAAAGGGGAGATAGCAGAATGGTTGTGAAAAGAGACTCTTATGCCTGAGTTTCCAAGGTCCCAGGTTCAGTCCCCTGCACCACCGTAAGACAGCTGAGCAGTGCTCTAGGTTAAAAAAAAAAAGTATCTAAATTAAAAAGAAAATCGTAAGATGGGCGGGGACCCATGGGAGGGGGGTTTGCTCCTAATTCCAGCCCTGGTCTACACCTATGCCTTCCCACCCCTGGAAGGAATTAAGGAGTCCTGGCTACACTGTTCTGGCAGCTGCTTATGGCAGATTAAGAGTGAGGTAAGACAAGGGCTCCTTTGTGGAGGTCTGGGCTTAGGAGTCAAGTGACCGCTCAGATCGCCAGTGTGCTGTGCCTATCCTAAATGTGGGCAGAGGTGCTGGGCACAGGACCCCAGAGAGGTCTGGCTGACCAGGCCTTTTGTGGAGCTCCACCTGTGAGTAGGGGCTGGCAGGCTAGGGTGGGTGACTGTCCTGCCTATCTGTGTGATGACACGGGCAGCTGTGTGCAGGTATAGAGGCACCTGTGGGCATGTGCAAAGCCCGTGAGAGAGGAAGGAGCTGAGTAGGCATGGAGCATGGAGGGACAGGCCAGCCAGTGTGGCTGCATGGGGTGGGAAAGGTGCTGTCACTCAGCACCTCCCGTGAGAATTCAACAAGCACATCCACTCTAAAGATGCAATAGGCAGGCAGTGGTCCAGAAGGTGGCTCAGTGGCATTGGACTCAAAAGCATGAGGTCCCAAGTTTGATCCCTGGCATCACATGTGCCAGGATGATGCTTTGATTCTCTCCCTTTCTCCCCCAACCATGTTATTTATTTACTTTGGATAGAGACAGAGAGAAATTGAGAGGGAAGGGAGAGGTAGAGAGGGAGAGAAAGAGACACCTGCAGTCCTGCTCCACCACTTGTGAAGTTTCACCCCTGCAGGTGGGGATCGGGGGCTTCAACTCAGACCCTTGTACATTGTCACATGTGCTACCACCTGACCTCCTCTCTCATGTAAAATAAATCTTGAAAGAAAAGAAAAGAGGAAGAAAGGGAGAAGATGCAGTGGACAGCAAAGAAGCAGATATCTTGCAAAATAAGGATATGCTGAAAATGTTTGGGGCATTTTTCATTTTGTTGTTCTTTTTTATTTTTTCCCATCTTCCTTCAAAGTAAAATTTCAGGCATAGCAGGGGAAGTGTAGAAAGCTCTAGCAACATGAGGGATGCAAAGTGTTGGCTGTGAGGTGGCTGGGGACATGCTTTCTGAGGAGGTGACCCCCGTGAACTGGAAGCTGAGTGAGGATCCCGTGGGTAGATGGGGCCACCAGGAGTGAACATTATTGAGATTTGTCTGCCATCTGGGCTCTGTTCTCGGCACCTGGGAGAGAGTGGGGGATAAGACTGACCAGGCTGGCCAGTGATTCCCAGATGCTTGAGAGAACTTGGGGAACTAATAAACAAGATGGGCTCAAGCTGAGGGCTGTGTCCAATGTGCAGACATCACTCTTAGCACCTTGTCATGTCTTCCTTTTTTTTTTTTTTTTTTTGCCTCCAGGGTTACTGCTGGGGCTTGGTGCCTGCACTATGAATCCACTGCTCCTGGCGGTCATTTCCCTTCCCCCGCTGTTGTTGCTATTGGACAGGACAGAGAGAAGTTGAGAGAGGAGGGGAAGAATGAGAGAGGGAGAGAAAGATAGATATCTGCATACCTGCTTCACCTCTTGTGAGGTGACCCTCTCTCCTGCAGGTGAGGTGCTGGGGTCTTGAACCGGGATCCTTGTGCTGGTCCTAGCTCGCTGAGCTACGTGTGTTTAACCCGGTGTGTTACTGCTCAGCCCCCTAATCTTCCTTTTATTTAAATAAATTTTATTTATTCATTTTTTTGTACAAACTGAGAGGGAAGGGGGATAGAGAGGAAGAGAGAGACACCTGCAGCCCTGCTTCACCACTCATGGTGCTTTCCTTTTGCAGATGTTGATCAGGAGCTTGAATCTGGGTCCTTGTGCATTATAGCATGTGCTCTTAACCAGGCATTTTTTTCTCTCTCTTCCCCCTCTCTTTAATGCAGCACCTGGGAATGAACTAAGGGTCCTGTGCATGCATGATACTTCCAATAAATACCTTATCTATCTGTCTATTTATTTATTTTACCAGAGCACTGCTCAACTCTGGCTTATGGTGGTGCAGGGTAATGAACCTGGGACTTCAGAACCTCAGGCATGATAGTCTGCTTACATAACCATTATGCTATGTACTTTGCCCCAGCCAGTTATTTAAAAAAAATTTTTAATTTTATTTTCCCTTTTGTTGCCTTTTTTTTTGTAGTTATTTCTGTTGTTGTTGATGTTGTTGTTGTTGGATAGGACAGAGAGAAATGGAGAGAGGAGGGGAAGACAGAGGGGGGAAAGAAAGATAGACACCTGCAGACCTGCTTCACCACCTGTGAAGCAACTCCCCTGCAGGGGGGGAGCTGGGGACTCAAACCGGGATCCTTATGCCGGTCCTTGCACTTTACGCCACGTGCACTTAACCCGCTGTGCTACCTCCCGACTCCTCCCAGCCAGTTATTTTATATTCTAGAGAGGAGAGAAGGAGAGGCAGACAGAGAGAGGGAGAGACACCACAGTGCCAGTGACACCACCATCCATGGACTTCCTTTAGTGTTGTCTGTGGTGCTCCTGCGAATGTCAGAGATCAAATCCAGGGCCTCAGGCATGATCAGGTGTGCGCTCTACCTGCTGACCTATCTCCCAGCCCTGTCATACAGTCCAAGGGCAGAGAAGCATCTGTATCTTCCCTGCCAAGGCAAGCCCACTTCTCTGGTGTTCCTCCTCCCCCCCACCTCCACACACAGGCTCACAGGCCTCCCAGCACTTGGAGGGGACAGCAGGGTCCTGGCTCAGGCGACTCGAGTCCCAGACAAGTTCTGAACAAGGTCCCTGTTCCTTCCTGACTCCCCTCATTGCGCGGCCTCCAGGTCCCAAGCTCACCTGCTGCACCCCCTTGGCTGGCCATGACCATCACCTACTCGAGCCAAGTGTCCAACGCCCGCTTGTGCTCCTTCTCGCGCCTGCTGCTGTGCTGGCGTGGCAGCATCTACAAGCTGCTCTATGGAGAATTCCTCATCTTCCTGGTTTGCTACTACAGCATCCGCTTCATTTATAGGTAAGGCGGCATGGCTGGGGCTGGGGGAGCCTGGGGGCCTCCCACCTCCTGAGGGTCCATGTACAGAGAGAGACATGTAAGGCCTGAGCTCAGCTTCGGGCTGGGAGCTGGCAGTGGGGAGAAGAAAAAGCAGACAGACAGGAGGGTCTCGGGTGTCCCCACCTTCTTCCAGCCCTGGAAGAGGCCTGAGACCCACTTGGGGGTTGCCAGAGGAGAAGCCAGTGAAAGAGGTATGGGTGTGGGTGTGGGTGTGGGTGGGGGAGCACAGAGGCGGCCACACTCCTGCTCTGGACCTTGTGGGACCCAGGGCCAGGCCCAGCCGGCTCCTTTGAGAGCCAACACATGTGCCACTTCCCTCCCCCAGGAACGCCCTTTCCGAGGACCAGCAGTTGATGTTTGAGAAGCTGGCTCTCTATTGCGACAGCTACATCCAGCTCATCCCCATTTCCTTCGTGCTGGGTGAGCTTCCCCCTTCTGGGTGAGGCGGGACAGACTCCAGATAAGGGATCCAGTCCACCAGGCTGGGAGGGAATGTTTCAGAGCCTCTGGGTGAGTCAAGGAACTGGGGGGCCTAGAGCCTGAGGTGCTTGGCTCCAGCCTCCATCTCCTAAAAAGAGAGCTTCAGTGCAGGTGGGGAGAAATCTGGATTTCTGGGGAAATCTGGGGCATCACCACCACCCCCACCCCCGTCCCGCACACGGAGAAGCCAAGGAGCGGCCCTAGCAGGGCTCTGGCCATAGTGTGGGCCCTGGCCTCTCGCCCCCTGCTCCTCCTGCCCAGGCTTTTACGTGACGCTGGTCGTGACCCGCTGGTGGAGCCAGTATGAGAACCTGCCGTGGCCCGACCGCCTCATGAACCTGGTGTCGGGCATCGTGGAGGGCACGGATGAGCAAGGCCGGATGATGCGGCGCACGCTCATGCGCTACGCCAACCTGGGCAACTTGCTTATCTTGCGCAGCATCAGCACCGCGGTCTACAAGCGCTTCCCAAGCTCGCAGCACCTGGTGCAAGCAGGTGCGCGGGGCCGACGCGGGGAGTTGGGCGGTGCCTAGGAGAGATCCAAGCTGGGATTGGATGGGACCGGGAGTGGGCGGGGTAGAGACCTGGGGGCGGAGCCAGAAACTGACATTGAAGGCTACTGGAAGGGGCTGTTTGGAGGAAGTGCGTGGAGCTTTGGGACCTAGCCAGGAACTGGCTGTCCCTCACTCTTGTGTCTCCCTGGCCTTCCCTGAGCCTTAACTGTCCTGGCCTGGCTAGTCACCAGGATGCCTGCCTAGAATGGCACACAGAGCTCAGTAATGATTTATTTATATTTCATATTTTATTTTAATAAGAGAGGGAGAGATGAGAGAGAGAGACACCAGGCGGTGGCGTAGTGGCTAAGCACTCACATTAATGTGCGCAACGACCCAGGTTTAAGTCCCTCGTCCCCACCTGCAGAGGGAAATCTTCATGAGTGGTGAAGCAATGCTGCAGGTGTCTCTCTCTGTCGCTCTCCCTTTCTAGCTCCCCCTCCCCTCTCAGTTGCTTTCTGTGTCTATCCAATAATAAATAAATAAAAATATTGAGAGAGAGAGGAAGGCATCAGAACACTGCCCATCTCTGGTTTCTAATGCTGTTAGACATTGGACCTGGAACTTCAGAGCCTCAGGAAGGTACGTCTTCTGCAGAGCCACTATGCTGATGCTGGTAGGCAGTGCCAGTACTTATCTACTGAAAGGATGGCAGAGGTGTTCTGTGGTGCCTCGGGGTGCAGGGCTGAACCCTGGCCATCACCCCCTTTGGTGGGTTCCCCCACCCACCGCTTCCTTCACCCCTCAGGCTTTATGACTCCTGCTGAACATAAGCACTTGGAGAAACTGAGTTTGCCACACAACACTTTCTGGGTGCCCTGGGTATGGTTTGTCAATCTGTCCATGAAGGCTTGGAATGGAGGGCGAATCCGGGACCCTGTGCTTCTCCAGAGCCTGCTGAATGTGAGCTGCTGAGCAGGGGGGTGGGCAGGAGGGGTGTGCAGGACGATTTCCCCACTGGGGACTGCAGGACTCCACATCCCTGCAAACCCCAGCTTCCCCACACACACCCCTCTCTACAGGGAGCCTCTGAGCTCTTGGCTACAAGAGGCTGAGACACAGAGAAGTTAAGTGAGCTGTCCATGACCACACAGCCAGGGCTGGACCATGAGCTCCAGACTCTGAGACTTGGGGAAGAGCTGAGGGTGAACCTAGGAGTGCAGGTGGTGATCAGAACCCTGCCCCCTCCACTTCCTGCCCCCAGGAGATGAACACCCTGCGATCTCAGTGTGGACACTTGTACGCCTATGACTGGATCAGCATCCCGCTGGTGTACACCCAGGTGAAGGCTGGACCTGTGAGGCTGCCCCTTGGAGAAAGCACGGTTTGAGGACGCAGGAAATGGCCTCTGAGGGGGAGGGCCTCTGCCTGGGTATCAGGTCCAGACTATACAGGTTCTCTTCTCTAGTGCCAAGTGCTAAGAATCTAGGTGCCAGCCTGGTGCAGCCTAGTGGAGGTGGTGATTACCTTTCTTTCTCCTTTCCTCCTTTCTTTCTTTCTTTCCTTCTACTTTCTTCACCCATTTCATTTTTTAAAAAAAATATATATATATATTCTTTTTTTCATGCAGGCTTTTTTATTTTTTTTTAATTATCTTTATTTATTTGATAGAGACAGCCAGAAATCAAGAGGGAAGGGAGTGATAGAAAGAGAGAGAGAGAGATGCCTGCAGTCCTTCTTCGCCACTTGTAATGCTTTCCCCCTGCAGGTGAGAACTGGGGGGCTTGAACCTGGGTCCTTGTGCATTGTAACATGTCCGATCAACCAGGTGTGCCACCATGTGGCCCTGCCCTTTTCATTTTTTTTTAAAGATTTACAGACTAACAAAATAGCTCACTTGGATAGTGCACTGCTTTGCCATGTATATGACCCAGGTTCGAGCCCAGCCCCACTGTACTGAAGGAAGCTTTGGTGCTGTGGTCTCTCTCTCTCTCTCTCTCTCTCTCTCTCTCTCTTCCTCTTATCTTTTAAAATAAATATTTATTAAGACCAGGCGGTGGCACATCTGGTTGACTGTGTATGTCACCATGTTCAAAGATCCTGGTTCAAGCCCTTGATCCCCACCTGCTGTAAGGGGAAACGCAAATAATGAAGCAGTGCTGCAGGTCCACCTCTCATCCCAGCCTCTCATTTGCCCTCAATTTCTCTGTCTCTATCCACAGATAAAATATTTCTTAAAACGCCTTAAAAAACTGATTTATTTACTTGTTCAGGAGAGAGAACCAAGCATTACTCTGGCATGTGCAGTGTCTAGGGACTGAAGCTGGCACGTCACGCTTGTAAGCCCCCTTACAAGCTGCTGGTTACTCCCGTTTTATAATTAAAAGGTAATTTTTTTCTTGTGGTGCTCTGAACCAAGAGTCTCCTAACATGAGGCTTGAACAGTACTGCTGAGCCACTTCCTCCAACAGATGATTTTCATTTATATTTTTAAATTTCATGAGGGGGGCGACGGCAGACAAAGGCACCACTCAGGTCTGATATGTGGAGGTGCTGGGGATCCAACCTGAGGCCTCAGGCAGGCAAGTTCTATGCACTAATGCTGAGGCATTTCCCCCAGTCTTGATTTTTGTTTTATCTTGTTTTTTATTTTATTTATTTAAATTTTTTTTTGCCTCCAGGATTATTGCTGGGGCTCAGTGCCTGCACCATGAATCCACTGCTCCTGGAGGCCATTTTTCCCCCGTTTGTTGCCCTTGTTGTTGTAGCCTTGTTGTGGTTATTATTGTTGTTGTTGATGACATTCGCTGTTGGACAGGACAGAGAGATATGGAGAGAGGAGGGGAAGACAGAGAGGGGGAGAGAAAGATAGACACCTGCAGACCTGCTTCAGCGCTTGTGAAGCGACTCCCCTGCAGGTGGGGAGCTGGGGCTCGAATGGGGATCCTTACGCCGGTCCTTGAGCTTTGTGCCACGTGCGCTTAACCCGCTGTGCTACCGCCTGACCCCCTTGTTTTTTATTTTTATTTTGACCAGAGCCCTTCTCAGCTCTGGCTTATGGTGGTGCTGGGGATTGAACCTGGGACCTTGGAGCCTCAGGTGGGAGAATCTCTTACATCACCATCATGCAGCCCCCACCCAGCCCTTTTCTGCCTCTGCCTTCTGATCCCTCCAGGTGGTGACCGTGGCAGTTTACAGCTTCTTCCTGGCTTGTCTGGTTGGGCGGCAGTTTCTGAACCCAGCCAAGGCCTACCCTGGCCACGAGATGGACCTCTTTGTGCCTGTCTTCACGATCCTGCAGTTCTTCTTCTATGCTGGTTGGCTGAAGGTGAGCTTCCTGGGGCAGGTCACAGCCAGCTGGAAAAAGAGTTTTTTTTATTTTTTATTATTAAGACCTGGAAGTGCAAACAGGAACAGGAAGTGCTTCACCCAAGACTGGGAACTTGGAGGGCAGGAGAGACGCAGGGGGAGTGCAGTGGCCAGAGTATTTGGTGCCCCCTCAAAGAACATTCTCCCAGTGTCTGTCTGGAAGGAGGGCGTGGTGTGGGGTGAGAGAGGGAGCGACAGACCCTGCTGGTGAGGCAGCTTCTCACTGCTCCCAGAGGTTTAGGCTCTCTGCTTAGTAGAACAAAAGCTTTCAAGCCTCCTGTCCTAGCCCCTAACTCTCCAGACCTGCTCTCTTTAACTCAGGGTGTCTGCTCCACAGGGGTGGGGTGAGAGGGTCTCATCCCTGCTTCCAGAGGCTTGCTCAGGCATTCCCTCCCACCACACCCAGTATTTTTCCTAGTAGTTCTGAATAAGTTTCCTTTCCATCTCTTTATCTTTTCTTTCTCCCAACCACTTGCTTTCTCTCTTTTTATTTGGGGAATTAATGGTTTACAATCAAGCAGTAAAATACAATAGTTTGTACATGTGTAATATTTCTCAATTTTCTTTCTTTTTTCTTTTTATTTTTTTAAATATTTATTTAATTTATTTATTTCCTTTTGTTGCCCTTGTTTTATTGTTGTAGTTATTATTGTTGTTGTCATTGTTGGATAGGACATAAATGGAGAGAGGAGGGGAAGACAGAGAGGAGGAGAGAAAGATAGACACCTGCAGACCTGCTTCACCGCCTGTGAAGCGTCTTTCTTTTTTTTTTTTAAATATTTATTTTATTTATTTATTCCCTTTTGTTGCCCTTGTTTTATTGTTGTAGTTATTATTGTTGTTGTCGTTGTTGGATAGGACAGAGAGAAATGGAGAGAGGAGGGGAAGACAGAGAGGAGGAGAGAAAGATAGACACCTGCAGACCTGCTTCACCGCCTGTGAAGTGACTCCCCTGCAGGTGGGGAGCCGGGGTTCGAACTGGGATCCTTATGCTGGTCCTTGTGCTTTGCGCCACCTGCGCTACAGCCCGACTCCCAATTTTCTTTCTTTTTTAAAAAGAATTTATTTATTCACGAGAAAGGTAGGAGGAGAGAAAGAACCAGACATTACTCTGGTATGTGTACTGCCAGGGATTGAACTTGGGACCTCATGGTTGAGAATCCAGTGCTTTATCCACTGCGCCACTCCCAGACCACACATTTCTCAGTTTTCTGCATAACAATTCAACCCCCACTAGGTCCTCCTCTGCCATCATGGTCCAGTACCTGAACCTTGCCCACTACACCAGAGTCTTTTACTTTGGTGCAATACACCAAACCCAGTCCAAGTTCTGCTTTGTGTTTCCTTATTTTTCTACTTCTTTTTAAAGAAATTATTATTAATGACTTAATAGTGGTCATGGTTCTAGGATAAGAGGGGTATAATTCATACAATTCCCACCACCAGAGTGCCATATCCCATCCCCATCTTTATTTGATAGACACAGCCAGAAATTGAGAGGAGGGGGAGACAGAGAGGGAGAGAGACAGAGGGACACCTGCCAACACTGCTTCACCACTTGTGAAGCTTTCCCATGCAAGTGGGTGTTGTTTTCAATGGGCTGGCTTCACGGGCAGGTAACAGATGACCCGGGACTCATGGCTGGGTTGTACACAGTATCTATTTATTCATGCAGGACGCAGCGCAATCTATACCAAGCTAAGCTAAACTAACAATTACAAACAATCTTGTCCTTATAAATATACTAGCCCAGTAGGGTGGGAACAGGATGTGACATACAGAGGATGGAGAGAAAAGTGACTGGTGAAAATCAGGGTATGACAAGGAGAGGGGGCAGAGCAGGCAAGAATTCTACCACTGAACCACCAATGCCCTGGAGGGAGGGTGGTGCTTGTTAACAGAGGTTATGTAAATAGAATACAGTGTTATGTAAATAGAATGCAGGGGGGATTAAACCAAATGAAACAGAAGGGGTTTTTAAAAGCAGAATTAGAAGCATACCAACAATTCCCCCTTTCTTTTTAACTAATGGCCATAGTATCAGGATTGTGGGGTGAACAGAAACCTATATCATACAGGCATTTTCAAAAGAACTGGCATAAGACATGGAAAACAAAATAGGTGAGCAGCAATAACCAGTGTGATGCCAAGGGGAACGTTTCTTGCCTCAAAGGGCAAGGCCTAGCAGGCGAAAGGGCATTTCTTGCCTCTGGGAGCACTTCATGCCTCTGGGGGCATCTCTTGCCTCAAAGGGCATTTCCTGCCTCTGTGGGCATAACCTAATAAGGAGGGAGAGTTTCTGTCTCTGGGGACAGAGCCTGCAGGTGAGGGGACATGGTCTATAAAGTCTCAAGGCAATTGGCTGAAGTTAGTCTTTGAGAAACACAGTGGCATGTACCAGTAAGTCCGATGGAGGTGTCAGTCCAAAGTAGCTGACCACAGAAGAAAATGCCAAGGGATGAAACACTGCATGTCTATCTCGATGGGGAATGTCGGCCACCAGAATCCTGCTTTTCTGTAGAGAGTGATCTTTGGAGTCTGTGAATCTGTTTCTTCAGGTCGTGCCAGGTCACATCATTGGTTTCCGGGGGTGTGTTGTAGTCATTCCATCTTGTAGGCGATGTCAGAGAACAGAGGTCCAAATGGATTTCCAGGAATTCCATTTGAGTAGATGCTTTTTCATGTGAAGACTTGACAGCTGAAATTCACTTACTTGTCAAGCAAAATTTGTAGCAGATTAGAAGTTTACTATAATTGATAACTCCATTATAATTGGAAGTCCTTTCTAGTATGATTTTAAGGTTGTTTAAACAGTTTAAACTCAATAAAATGTGGAAAGGTAAACAGAAGAACCACGGTAGAAGCCTCAGGCATGAGAATAATTAACATAATCATTGCCCTATCTGCCCCGCCCATAACTCATACCGTTTCAGGATTAAACATTTCAGATTTATGCCAAGACGTAAAAAAAGAAATCAAAGGAGGAAAAAACAACTTTTTGGATTATTTCTGGATGTCTCTAGAAATCATGGCTGCGTCTAGCATTTTTTTTTTAAGTCAATGTCAAACAAAAATTCAATCATTCAAATCACTCTCTTATGAAACAGATCTCACTATGTAGCATCAAGAGTGCCCAGAGGGCGTCCTAGTCCAAAAAGCTCCTCGAAATTCCATTTAGGGTGCTTCTGACTGTTCCTGCTGGATTGCTTCAGGCACCCATTTTTAAAAGTGTCTTCCCATCGAAGAAAGAATCCAATCAGGAGAGTAGAACTAACCACGTGTCTCCATTCTTGAGGACTGCCAGGGTACTGGAGAACACTCCTCAAATTAGAGTAGTCCTTCTCCATGGGAAACATGTGAGAAGAAGTCCAGAAAGTCCCAGTGGAAATCCCCATGCATATGTAGCAAAATGTAGTCCTTTTCCTCGGGAAACACGGGAGAGGGAATCCAGAAAGTCCAAGGAGAAATCTCAGTGCATCTCCCAAGCTCTATGATTAGGGTCACAAGAAACCAAAGTTCCCAGTCAGGGAAACAAAGTGTAGCCCAGAGCAAAATGTTCCAGAGACAGAGAAACTGTCTCATAATGAAACAGTAGAGGCTTTGGCAAACCTCTTCATAAGTAGAAGAGAAGACCATAGTGCATAGGTAGGCAAAGTCTTCACTTATCTGGGAGTTGCGCAGGTCCGGCCCCACGTTGTAGGCGCCATATGTTGTTTTCGCCGGGCTGGCTTCACAGGCGGGTAACAGACGACCAGGGACTCATGGTTGAGCTGTAGGCAGTATCTCTTTATTCACAGAACGCAGCATGATCTAAGCCAAGCTAAGCTAAACTAACAATTATAAACAATCTTGTCCTTATAAATATACTAGCCCAGTAGGGTGGGAACAAGATGTGACATACAGAGGGTGGAGAGAAAAGTGACTGGTGAAAATCAGGGTGTGACAAGGAGAGGGGGCGGAGCAGGCAAGAATTCTACCACTGAACCACCAATGCCCTGGAGGGAGGGTGGTGCTTGTTAACAGAGGTTATGTAAATAGAATACAGTGTTATGTAAATAGAATGCAGGGGGGATTAAACCAAATGAAACAGAAGGGGTTTTTAAAAGCAGAATTAGAAGCATACCAACAAGTGGGGGCTGGGGGCATGAACCAATTTTTTCTTTTAAGATTTTATTTATTAACTAGTGAGAAAGATAGGAGGAGAAGAGAAAAAGAACCAGACACACCTCTAATACATTTGCTGGTGGGGATTGAACTCAGGACCTCGTGCTTGAGAGTCCAGTGCTGAACCTTAGCCCAATTAAAAAAAAATTTATATTCTTGGGGCCAGGCAGTGGTGCACCTGGGTAAGCACACACATAGCAGTGTGTAAGGACCCAGGTTCAAACCCCTGGTCCCCACCTGCAGGGGGAAAGCTTCACAAGTGGTGAAGCAGGGCTGCAGGTGTCTCCCTTTCTCTCTCCCCCTCTCAGTTTCTCTCTATATACATCTAATAAATAAATAAAATTTAAAAAAAATTCTAAATCCTATGTGGTCCGGGAAGTGGCACAGTGGCTAAAGCACTAGACTCTCAAGCATGAGGTCCTGAGTTCGATCCCCAGCAGCACATGTGCCAGAGTGAAGGCTGGTTCTTTCTCTCCTCCTATCTTTCTCATGAATAAATAAATTCTTTAAAAAAAAAATCTATATACTCAGGGCGAGACAGATAGAGGAGAGAGATTTGGAGAGACACCAAAACACTGCTGCACCATCCATGAAGCTCCCTGGGTGCTGTCTGGGGTGCCTGCGTGTAACTCCAGAGCTCCAGCCCACCCAGGGCTTCACATGATGTCAGGAGTTCACTCTCCCCACGGGACCACCTCGTGCATGGCTCCTGGACTCTAAATGTAGCTCGTCACCATCACCAGTTTCGGTCAGGGGAACCTCGGAGTTTCAGCGCCCAGAAATTTCCTGCCTGGGTCACCCTTTCTTTCAGCACAGCTTCAGCGCTGATCAGTGCTGTGCTAGAAAAATAATGAACAAGTACAAGTTCAAAGACACAAAAGAGTTTGTTTTTTTTTCTTCCAGAGCTATAGCTGGGGCTTGGTGCCTGCACTAGGAATCCACTGCTCCTGGCAGCCATCTTTTTTTCCATTGCTGTTGGATAGAACATAGAGAAATTGAGAAAGGAGAGGAAGGACAAGGTTCTGGGGTGTCTCGGAGGCTCAGGCTGGGCCCCCGGTTGGACAGGGATGTGTGGGGGTGTCTCAGTCAGCGGCTAGGACAGGCTTGGCATCGGGAAGGTGCAGACGCGGTAGCACCCCAAGGGCCAGGGGTGGGAAGTGAGTTGGACTTTTTGAGCCTCCTCTGTCCCCAGGTGGCAGAGCAACTCATCAACCCCTTTGGAGAGGATGATGATGACTTTGAGACCAACTGGATCGTTGACCGCAGCTTGCAGGTATGGGGGGACGGGGGAGGGGAGGGAGCCTGTCTCACGGGTCCTTCCCCAAACTGGACCCAGTGGGGACCCCATGGCACGAGGAGTCCTCATACTCATTCCAATTCACTCACAGGTTTGTTTATTGTTTCATTTTTTTCCCCTATAGAGCACTGCTCAGCCCTGGCTTATGGTGGTGCTAGGAACTGAACCTGGGACTTCAGAGCCTCAGGCATGAAAGTCTTTTTGCATAACCACTGTCCTATCTCCAAAACTTTATTTATTCATTTTGGATAGAGACAAAGTGAAATTGAGAGGGAGCAGGAAGAGAGAGAGAGAGAGACCTGCAGCACTGTTTCACCAATCATAAAGCTAATCCACCTGCAGGTGGGGACCAGGGGCTTGAACCTGGATCCTTGTACACTGTAATGTGTTTCAACTAGGTGCACCACTGCCTGGTCCCCTGCATTTTTTTTTTTTATTGCCACCAGGGTTATCACTGGGGCAGGTATCTACATGATGAATCCACCACTCCAGGCGGAATTTTTCTATTCCCTCTCAATCCATTTTTTCTTTTTTTCAAATTACATATATATATATATATATATATATATTATATATATATATATATATATATATAATATATATATATATATTACCAGAGCACTGTTCGGCTCTAGTTTATGGTGGTGTGGGGGTTTGAACCTGGGACTTTGGAGCCTCAGGCATGAGAGTCTGTTTGCATAACCATTATGCTATGTACCCTCCACTCTATCCATATTTTTCTATCCTCCCTTTTTTTCTTTTTATTTGATAAGATGAAAAAATTGAGAGGGAGAGGAGATAGAGCGAGAGAGAAAGAGACACCTGCAGCACTGCTTCACAGCTCACGAAGCTTCCCCCCCTGCAGGTGGGGGCTCGGGACTTGAGCCTGGGTCTTTGCACTTGGTAATGCGTGCACTCAGCCAGGCCTGCCACCACCCAGCCCCTCTCCCCAACCATTGAGGCTGTATGTCCATGGGCACTGGTTTCTCCATGCTCACATAGAGAGGCTGAGGCCCAGAGAGAGGGAAGGGACCCCTCTATGTCATCTGACAAGTTCCTGGTGCAGCTTGAGCTGACCCTTCTGCCCCCACCCCCAACCCCACCCACGGCTCCAGGTGTCCATGATGGCTGTGGATGAGATGCACCGCGATCTGCCCCCAATGGAGCGGGACTTGTACTGGAATGAGACAGAGCCACAGCCCCCCTACACAGCTGCTTCTGCCCAATCTCGACGACCCTCCTACTTGGGCTCCACTTTCAACATCAGGTGGGCAGTGCCAGGGGGCCACCGGAGCTGGTAGAAAACCCCCGTGTAGGGGAGGGACTACCTGAGGACTTAGAACAGGATGACTTAACACATACAGAGTGCTGGATCTTAGGCCATACTAGATAGGTACCTACTATGTGCTGGGCACCTAGCTCTTTGTGTACGTCATCAATTTTTCTCCTAATAGCGGGCTCGTGCGTGTGTGTGTGTGTGTGTGTGTATCTGGGGCCTCCTGCACACTTTCTTTATATATATATATATATATATTTATTTATTTATTATTTATTCCCTTTTTTTTGCCCTTGTTTTGTTGTTGTAGTCATGATTGATGTCGTTGTTGTTGGATAGGACAGAGAGAAATGGAGAGAGGAGGGGAAGACAGAGAGGGGGAGAGAAAGATAGACAGACACCTGCAGACCTGCTTCACCGCTTGTGAAGCGACTCCCCTGCAGGTAGGGAGCCGGGGGCTCAAACTGGGATCCTTAGGCCGGTCCTTGCGCTTTGCGCCATGTGCACTTAACTCGCTGTGCTACCGCCCGACTCCCTCCTGCACATTTTCATTTGAGAGACAGAGACTGGGACAGAGACAGAGGATGGGAGGGGGCCTTTCCTCCAGTGCTGCTACAGCACTCCAGTGGGGTGCCAGGGCTCAGACCTGAGCCGCACATGTGACAAAGCACGTCTTATCTGGTGAACTCTCACTCTGGCCCCAACCCTGTTTTATTTCATTTTTCCCCACGTCCAGTTCTCAGATTCCTAGGCACACAGCTTCAGAAAGGTTAGCTAGTCGCCCAGTCCAAGGTCGCACACACTCATGCACGCACGGCCAGGTGAGTCCGGCTGTGCCTCCACTCCCTCACCCCTTCCTTGTGCCACTGGAGGATGCCTAAGGCTGTGACAGCACTCAGACGCCCCCTGTCCAGACACCCCATCCAGCTTCCAGAGTTAGAAACAGACACCTAGAGAGAAGGGAGTGACTTGGTGAGGCAGTAGGGGGCCAGGATGTGAGGCTCCCAACTCTGGTTCAGAACTTGGGTTTTCTGGTCAGTCAGGGCATGTGGGTGGGGTATAGGATGGGGGTCCCTGGGGTGAGGGGTAGGCAGGCATGGTCCCTCAGGAGGCCGGGTTGTCACAGGTGTGCCTGCAGCATGAGGGGGTCTCATAGTGAAGCTGTGGAGCCAGGCAGTGGTATACCTGGTAGACTGCGCATGTTAACATGTGCAAGGACCTGTGTTCAAGTCCCTGGTCTCCATCTGCAGGGGAGGGGGAAGCTTCACAAGCAGAGAAGCAGTGCTGCAGGCATCTCTTCCCTCTCTGTCTCCCCCTTCCCTCTCAATTTCTCTCTGTCCTGTCAAATAAAAGGAAAAAAAAATAAAGGTGGGCGGAGGGTAGGTAGCGTAATGGTTATGCAAACAGACACTCATATCTGAGGCTCTGAAGTCCCAGGTTCAATCCCCCGCACCACCGTAAGCCAGAGCTGACAGTGTTCTGGTAAAAAAATAAATAATTAATTAAAGGAAAAAGGAAGACCACTGGGATAGCTAGGTGGTGGTACAAGGACTCAGGTTCAAGACCCTAGGCCCCACCCGCAGGAAGGAAGCTTCGTGAGTGGTGAAGCAGGGCTGCAGGTGTCTCTCTCCTGATCTCCTCCATCCCTTTCAATTTCTGTCTCTATCGTAAGTGAATAAATGAAAAATAAATGGTGGATTCATCGTGCAGGCACTAAGCCCCAGTAAGAACTCTGGTGGCAATTGAAAGAAAATAAAGGAAACTGGGAGTGATGAAGAGGAGGCTCTTAAATGCCGGGCTGAGGAGTCTGGATGTTCACGTGGGCAGGAATAGTGGGGTGAGTGGGGCCCTGAGACAACGCCGTGAGGCAGCCTGTGTGGCTTTGCCTTTGCGCCTGAAGGAGGGGAGAATAGGGGTAAGAGAGAAACTGGGGTTCCACCTCCTCCCCCAACTGCACCCTGAGCCCCCCCACCCCCGCCTTGTCCCCAGTCTACATAAGAAGGAGATGGAGGTGCTGTCGGAACCAGAAGAAGAGGAGTCTCACCCTGGCGTCCTTGGCCGCTTTCTGGGGCTGTACTCCCCCGACCACCAGCCCCCCAGGACAAATTCCAACACCAAGCTGCTGTGGCCCAGGAAAGATGCCCCCCAGGAGGGCGAGCCCAAGGCTGGCCAGAGTGATAGGGACCAGGAAGACACTAAGAGCTTCAAGTCCTCCAGCCAGTACGGGCAGCCTGGCTACCATAGCGCCCCCCAGGCCCCCCAGAGCCATAAGCCCATGGTCTTCCCACCTGAAGAGCCAGCGCACACGAGTGTTCACAGGGTGTCCAGCATCGACGGTGCCCTCAGGGACCAGCCCCAGCCGCCCATGGCTTCTGGGGCCAGGGAGACCTTTGAGTTGCTGCCTCAGGGTGCCGAGGCCTCTGCAAGGAGGAAGACTGTGGAGTTCAACCTGAAGGACACGTCGGAGGCCCCCCTGTTCCAGCTCAGAGAATCACATTTGCAACAGCTGCCCATCCTCGGAGAGCCTGGAGATGCCTATTGGGCCTTGGAAAACAGGTTTGTTTCCCCACCCACCCCAGGATCATTGTGGAGCCCCTACCCGCTCCACTAATTCTGAGCCTACCATCCTGTGTCCTGTGGCCCCATCTATGCCAAGGCATGCTGGACTTATGCCTGGCACTGGCTTCGGGTACACACTTAGCCACCTCAGCAGGGGCCCTAGGGAAGTGTTGGGGACTTCTAAGTGTACCATTACCCAGAATCCTCTGGGACATGGTTGGAGAAAGATGAGATCATATTGGAGATGCTGGGAGCACTGCCAGGCCAGAGCAGATGCTATCCTATCACTGGAGCCTTTTCACGAAGGGCAGAGGTGGGGCCTGGGTTGTAGCCCAGGAACTCAACTCACTGACTGGGTTTAACTGGGGGGAATACATATACCCCCTGTGCCCACTCAGCGGTCCTGGAAGCTAGATGATGATGAGGGCTACCAGGACCTCAGGTTTCCCAGTATTTGGGGGGATCTCACCAAGACAGAAACATGCTCTTTAGGCTTCCCTGGGGCCAGTCCCAAACTGTCAGAACCACCAGATGTTTCCCCTTTTTTCCAGATTCTCACCCTACCCATAGCCCAGCCTGTCTTGCGTGAGAAGTGTTTGTGGGGGAAGTTTAACTTCCTGTTTTAGAATATCAGCTGCTTTTGTGGGCAGGATAGAGGATTGTGATTTAATGCTCTGCAAGGGCTTTCTTCTCGCTTGAGCTGCTAACAAAGACGTCAGTGTAACTAGCAAAGACGCAGAACGCTACTTGCTGGCTAATATTTCTGATGTCCCAACCTTTGCCCTCTTGCTGCCAGTTTTTGTAGTGACATCAGTGTCTCCTGTTGTAAACGGTGTCAATTTCTCAACAGGGACGGAGCCCCTTCCTAGCCGGCCGCCCAAGGACGCTTCACGGGCCTGGTTCTACCTGTGTGTATACCAGCGGGTCACTGATCCAATCACAGCCATGGAGCTCCCACACTGAGAAGAAC
This sequence comes from Erinaceus europaeus, assembly GCF_950295315.1. NCBI lineage: Eukaryota > Metazoa > Chordata > Mammalia > Eulipotyphla > Erinaceidae > Erinaceus > Erinaceus europaeus. Next base: position 100,367 of record NW_026647878.1, read on the forward strand.
ATGTTGCTGCGGCAGCCTGAGTTAATGGGTGCCGGCTGTCTCAGGACTGTTGACATCTTTTCAGTGCCCTTTGCACATAGATAACGAAAGCTGGACATAAACCACTGGAAATGTGCCATTTCAATAATGAATTCGGAATAAAATCTTTCAGTCCTGTCTGGACTCAACACCCCCCAGTCTTGGTATCACCCCAAACTATAGAGTTAATAAATATACTTCTTCCTAGGTTGTGCTGAGTAGTGATTGAAGGGTGGCATATTTCAGAGATGAGATGGCCCGGATGGTTTTCTAGCTTTGCCCAGGAATGCAGGGATGGCAGGTAGGTTACCAAATTACTTTATTTGAAGGAATGATACAAACGAGACTTAAGTCGATGTTCTGGTACAGCTTATAGAAAGGGGGAAGAAAGGCGACCCCAGCATGCACGCAGCGCCTGTGACTGGCAGCCCGAGCCTTAGCTCTCGTCACTGTCTCCCAAGGTGTGCTTGTCGAAGAGATACTCCGCCAGGCCAGACTGGGGGGCGCCCATCCTCCGCAGGTTGGTCACGTGGTCACCCAGCTCCTTGATGGATTTTACCTGCTCGTCCAGGTAATGGGTCTCGAGGAAATCACACAGCTGGGGGAAGAGAAAGGGAAGCAAACTGGTCATTGGGAACCGGCCCCAAGCCGCTCAGGCAAGCCGCTTCCTCCATTCACTTCCCACTCGGAATACTCACGTGGGGGTCATTTTTCTCAGTGGCCAGTTTGTGCAGTTCCAGTAGTGACTGATTGACAGTCTTTTCCAAGTGTAACGCGCACTCCATGGCGTTCAGCCCGTTCTCCCAGTCATCACGTTCCGGTTTCTAAAATGAGGAAGGGTGAGCAATGAGCCCTCCCCCCCAACCTCTCCCACCACTTATGCCACAGCAAGCAGGTGGGGGATCTGCTGAGCTTCTGGCTCTCCTGCAAGTTTCCAGCTCGGTGGGAGGCCTGAAGCAAACATGCTGGGGGCAGGGGCTGAGCTGCCCTCACTGGAAGGGGAGGACGGCTGGGCGACCCCGGCTGCCCCGTTCACCTTGATGTCCTGCAGGTAGATGCGGCCGCCGCGCTGGTTCTGTAGCTTCATCAGTTTCTCCGCGTGCTCCCTCTCCTCGTGGGACTGGTGAAGGAAGTACTTGGCAAAGTTCTTCAGCGCCACGTCGTCTCGGTCAAAGTAGTAAGACTGAAAGTCAAATGCCAACAGGCTGTAGCGGGGACTCCACAAAGGAAAGCAGTTTGCCGGGCTCGTCCTGCCGCAAAGCCCCGCGAGCAGTCTTCCCGGGGGGCACAGGCAGGAAACTTCAAGGTTGGCTGCGGGCCGAGGAGCATCGCCCCCGCCGTCCTGAGGGTCCGGGTGGGGACAGAGGGGCGCAGCCACCAGCCCGCAACGGATCCGACCCTCTGGGGGAAGGTGGTTGGTGGTGCTCGGCCCACTTCCCCCGGGCCTGGCCCTCTCTCTCCTTCCCTACGTTAGGGGCCTCCGCCGCCAGCGGCCTGACTTGCAGAATTTTCTAAAATTAACCCGCCCGGCAAGGCGACAACTGCGGGCGAAGCTGATGGCAGCTGCTGCCGCTGCTATGGGCCCAACAGCAAACACCGCACCCCGTGTCTGCAGCGAAATGGCAGCCACAGGAACCCGGGGTTGTGTTAATTTTATTTTTATTTTTCCAAATCCTCCACCCACGGGGTGGGGGGGAAGGGATAGCTTCTAGTTCCACCCCAAAAATAAAAAAAATAGAAAAAAAAAAAAAAAACAGCCCACCACCCCGCACCCCGTGAAAACTGGTGGCCTTTATGGGTGGGGGGGGTGTGTTTCTCCCCACGGCCCTCGGGACACACAAAGGGGAGACGAGGCCCAGGCTGGGCGCCGAGTCGCCTCCCGTCGGGGCAGGAGGGGTCCCCCCTGCACCCCGCGACGAGCTGCTGGGCGCGCAGATAAGCGGGCCGTTGTGGGGGATGATAAGCCACTTTCGGGGCGGCCACCTGACACCGCCGCCCGGCCGCAGGCGCTGCCAGATCGCGGGGGGCTGGACCTGCCCCCCCAGCCCGCCACCGGGTCACGTGACGCCGAGGCAGAGGCGGCCACGCACACGCGACCCCTCCCGCCTCCCCCACCTGCGGGGGCTGCGCCGGTTTGAATGTCACCGCCCCCCCCCCCGGGAGCAGCCGGCGTTGTGGGGGGGGGGGCAGCGCCCACAATTCCTGCCGGAGAAGAGCCCCGGGAACCAGGGTGATGGGAGAGGGGCCCCCGCGCTCACCATCGACAGGTAGACGTAGGAGGCGTAGAGCTCCAGGTTGATCTGGCGGTTGATGGCGGCCTCCGAGTCCTGGTGGTAGTTCTGGCGCACCTGCGAGGGGGACGCGGTCGTCATGGCGGCGGAGGCTGCGGTGGAAGCTGCGCGGCGCGGGGACGGCGAAGGCCTGGAGCCGATCGGTGGGCGCTGTGACGAAGTGGTGGACGGCTGGTTCGGGGTGGCCGGTCGGGGTTGGGTGGGGATGTGGTGGGGGGACGAGCGCCGGGTTCCGTCCAAGCACTGTTGAAGCAGGAAACCGCGGCGACTCTCCGCGAAACTGTGGCGCAGGAGGACGCCGCGGGCTTCTTATAGCCGGCGCGGGCGTCAGGCCCGCCCCGGCCAATCACGAGGTCCGCCTGTCCCCGTAGCCCCGCCTCTTCCGGTGACTAGAAAAAGCCCCTCCCTCTGGGCCGTGATGGCGGGGGAGTGGTGCCTGGGGAGGTGGAGAGGTGGGGAGGTGGCGTGTTGAGGGAAGTGTTCTGTGGAGTTGGAGGAGAAGCCTCAGGGGCGATCGTGATGTCTGCAGAGAGTAGTCCCCCGAGGCTTAGAATATCTGGGGCCATGTTGCAATCGGGCCGCCGCGGCCCCAACCCGGGCGCGCTTTCTCTCCCTTCCTGCGGGAAGGTGCAAAGCGGAGGCACAGTGGGGGCCACGGCCAAGTTGTAGGGGTGCCTGCCCCCCCCCACCCCGCCCCTGCCAGTCTCTAGCTGGAAGCAAACATGGCTCCCGGGGCAGCGGCCACAACAAAGGCGGGGCGGCCGGGCCTGGTGTGTGTGGGTGGGAGGAGAGGTTGGGGCGCCGCCCGAGCTTCCCAGGAACAGGGCCCCGGGGCTCTTAAAACCCAGCTGAGGAGAGAAAGGAGAGGCGGCTGGGATCTGGAGGTGAGGCCATTTTGAAATGGGCTCTTTATACCAGGCCCGGTGTGTGCGGGCCCTGCAGGGAGCCGCCGCCGCACCCACAACTGTCCTCGGAGAGACGCCCAATGCGCCACAGGCTCCTCGGACCCCCCCAAAGGGCACAGCCGCTGCATGTGGCTTGTGGGAGCCCAGGCAGAGGGAGAGGATGTGAATTCTGGGTGGCAGACACCCCACCCCCAAGTTTACTGTTAAAAAGAGGTGGGAGAACTCTTGAAGATCCTGTTGAGGATGCTCACAAGCTAGCTGCTTCCAAAGTGTAACACACACACACACACACACACACACGAAACAGCTACAATTTTCAAAGTCAGTTGTTCGTGGGAAAATCATGGCGATGTTTCTTTCTTTTCTTAAAGAATTTATTTATTTATGAGAAAGATAGGCAGAGAGAGAAAGAACCAGACATCACTCTGATACATGTGCTGCGAACTCAAGATCTCATGGTTGAGAATCCAGTGCTTTATCCACTATGCCACCTCCCGGACCACTTTTTTCTTTTTCTTCTTGTTGAGCTCATTTCAAAACAAACACAAGGTCCTTTCAGGAAGAAAGACTATAGCAGGCCTTGAGCTGCCATTAAGGGAGTGGGAAAGCAGTGACAGAGGTAGAGGACAGTGGCACCTGAGCCTAGTTTAAAGGAAAAAGTTACAAAGATGAGGTGGAGGAGAGGAGACAGGGGTAGAGCAGATGGTATATGCAAAGGGCTAGAAGCACAGAAACTCATGGTCTAGCCAAGATACCTGAAGGGAGGGTTCTGGCCTAGCAGCGTTTCAGGCTCCATGTTGCCAGCGGGTAGAACCAAAGGCAAGGTCAGGAGAGGTGATGCACCATAAGGAGGGGTTACATTTTATCCTGGGCCATAAGGAGATAGGAAGGGGTTTTTATCCAAGGAGATACCATTTAAACTTTGTTTTTAGAAACCTGTGCTGCTGAATCCACAGAAAAATGAGTAGGATAAGATTTCAGCAAAGGCACTAGATGCAGAGTATTTGTATAAAGTAGTAACCACCAGCTAGAAAATATAATGAAAGGGAGAAAAAAATGTTTCCCTTATATATTAACAATAAAAGCTTAAAGGATCCAGAGAGGAAGTCTTACAAATACATGAAGAAAACAATGACCTGGGGGCCGGGTGGAGGCACACCGGCTTGAGCACACATGATACAATGTGCAGGGGGAAAGCTTTGCAAGTGGTGAAGCAGTGTTGCCATGTTTCTCTGTCTCTCTCCTTTTCTATCACCCCCCTTCCCTCTTGATTCTTAGTTCTCAAATAAGTAAAGGTAATAAAAATTTATTAAAAGAAAAAGAACAACGACCTCTTTATTTGACAAAGAGAACATTTTTCTAGATAGCTAACCTCAGGTTTTTTTTAAAAAAATTATTAATTTTATTTTTGAAAGGGATGCAGATACACACACAGAGAAAGAAAGAGAGAAAGAGAAAGAGAGAAACACCAGAGCACTGCTCAGCTCAGGCTTATGGTGGTGTGGGGGATTGAACCTGGGACTTAGGAGGCTCAGGTATGAGAGTCTGTTTGCATAACCATTATGCTGCCTCCCCCCCGCCCCCAACCTCAGATTTGTGAAGATGTCAGTTCTCTCCCAAAAAAATCTTTATTATATTTTATACAATACATTTTTCGTAAGCCTGCTTTTTTGGGGTGGGTGGGAGACTTTTCATAAGTCTGCTTTTTTGGGGGGAGTGGAGGGTGGGAGACTTGATAAAGGGACAAAAGTTAAAGCAAAGTTCACTTGAAAGAGCAAAGTTGGTAGTTACTCTAGTGGCATTTCAAATGGGGGTAGGGTAGGGAAAAGGGATTCAGTAAATGAGACTGAAACAATGGCTAGCCACATGGGGAAAGTGACTATAGTCACTTGCAGATGAATTAAAGATCTAAGTCTTAAAACAGGCAGGTTCTGGGGTGATGGGGAGAGAGACTGGAGAGGTAGGCCAGAATCTCAAGAATGCAGACAGAGATGGAGACAGAACCTGGGATGGGTTTCAGAGAAGAGCAAAGAATGAGGGAGGAGGAGATAGAATATGGAAGGAGGTGGGGGAGACAGGATGGGAGAGGTGAGAGACAGCTGGCTCCTTGATTCATGGCTCACAAGCCATGAATTATTACTCAGTAAAAGTTACTTAATTGTTGTGGGCGAACTAGAATTGCTGAGATGAAGTCCAGTGCCAATTGGGGTGTGGTGGCCATCTGAACTTCCCAGTAGAAAGTGAAGCTTGCTGCAGTTTCAAGATGGCGGTGGTTGCTTTAGTCAACATTATTATTATTTTTCTTAAGATTTTTTTTATTAGTGACGTAATACTGATATACAAACTTATAAGATAACAGAGGTACAATTTCACACTGTTTCCACCACCAGAGCTCTGTGTCCTCATTCCGTCCACTAGAAATTGCAGTCATTCTCCCGTGGTCACAGATATAGTCTTTCTTTCTTTCTTTCTTTCTTTTGATATTTATTTATTTATTCTATCTATTCCCTTTTGTTGCCCTTGTTTTTTTATTGTTGTAGTTATTATTGTTGTTGTTATTGATGTCGTCATTGTTGGATAGGACAGAGAGAAATGGAGAGAGGAGAGGAAGCGACTCCCCTGCAGGTGGGGAACCAGGGGCTCCAACCGGGATCCTTCCGCCAGTGCTTGCACTTTGTGCCACCTGTGCTTAACCCGCTGTGCTACAGCCTGACTCCCATATATTATTTCTAAAACTATCTATTTTTGTCCATTTTTTTTAGTAGTTCTGCCTTCTGTTCCTTCCTTTATTCTTCTTTTTTTTTTTTTTTTTTTGTCTCCAGGGTTATTGATGGGGCTCAGGCCTGCACTATGACTCCACTGCTCCTGGAGGCCATTTTTCCCATTTTGTTGCCTTGTTGTTATTGTTACTATTGTTATTGCTGTTGTTGTTGGATAGGACAGAGAGAAGTCCAGAGAGGAGGGGAAGACAGGAAGAAAGACACCTGCAGACCTGCTTCACCGCTTGTGAAGCGACTCCCCTACAGGAGGGGAGCAGGGGCTCAAACCGGGATCCTTGTGCCGGTCCTTACACCTGGTGCTATGTGTACTTAACCTGCTGCACTACCACCTGGCCCCCTTCTCTTCCTTTCTAAGTCATACCTATACCTATTGCTATTTCCAAGTGTCCTTCTTTTTTTCCTGATGGAATTGGAGTTCAGAGTTCTAGTCATTGTCCTTTAACATTTCTCCCCCTCTGGGAGTATGAGCCAAAACTCTTTATGGGGTGCAGAAGGTGGGAGTTCTGGTTTCTGTAATTACTTCTTCACTGGACGTGGATGTTGCTGAGTTGGTCCATACCCCCAGCTGTTTTATCTTTCCCTAGTAGGCAACATAATTCTTTTTTAATTTTTTTGTATTGTCTTTATTTATTTGATAGAGACAGCCCAAAATTGAGAGGGAAGGGAGTGGTAGACAGAGAAACTCCTACAGCACTGTTTCATTATAATGAAAAATGGTGTGAGCTATGGGACACAAAGAAAGAATGCTGGATAGTCCAAAATGCTGTTCTGAGGCAAAATGGGAGCAGAATTCTAAATGAAGTGAAGACATTATTTTGATATAAATGCCTAGTTTGTGGATTTATTTGTAAAGCTTTCTTGTAAAGAAAGCCACTTGTAAAGCTTTCTTCCTGCAGGTGGGGACTAGGGGCTCGAACCTGGGTCCTAGTGCACTATAACACATGCACTCAACCAGGTGCATCACCACCCAGTCCCGGCAAACACATCATTCTTTAGTAAGAGATGGTCTGGGAGCCGGCGGTAGCGCAGCGGGTTAAGCGCAAAGCGCAAGGACCGGCATAAGGATCCTGGTTCCAACCCCTGGCTCCCCACCTGCAGGGGAGTCGCTTCACAGGCGATGAAGCCTCAGGTCTGCAGGTGTCTATCTTTCTCTCCCGCTCTCTGTCTTCCCCTCCTCTCTCCATTTCTCTCTGTCCTATCCAACAACAACAACAACAACCTCATCAACAACAATAACTACAACAACAATGGAAACAACAAGGGCAACAAAAAGGAAATAAATAAATAAATAAATAAATAAATAAGTCTTTAAAAAAAAACCCTTAAAAAAAAAGAGAGATGGTTCTAAGCCTTCTGAGCAAGGTGGCACATGAGGCAGGAGACTTGGGCTAGAGTCAGAGCTTGGACAGAACCAGGCCCCAAGTCCTCCCAAAAGTGGGGAGAGACTAGGGCCCAAGGACTAAGAAGCTGCAGTCACTGTCTCCCCATTCCAACCAGCCCAGTGGTAGACTCCCCTCGAAGAGACCAGGTGTCTGTGAGCAGCCTCCCAGCTTTCTGACCTGGGCATCTGGGCTACTGCTGCGTGTGTGTGTGTGTGTGTGTGTGTGTGTGTGTGTGTGTGTGTGTGTGTGTGTATGCATCTGGGCTACTGCTGCGTGTGTGTGTGTGTGTGTGTGTGTGTGTGTGTGTGTGTGTATACATCCTGTGAACCTACGTTTTAGAATTTCCAAACCACTACAAGTTTCCCAAGCTATGCCTGGTCTTTGGACCTGTTGACCAGAACACGGTCTCCCTCTCCTGCAAGCCCAGCAACTCGTGACTTCCCAGAGGCGGGCAGCTTGGCTGCTCTCCCGGGGTCAGCAGTGGCGGGAGGGGCGTGGGGGATGGGCAGAGGAGAAGCCTGCCGTTGTTTCCTGGAGGCCCCAGGCCCTGTGCTCCCGAGGGGCTGGGCCTGGAGCGGAGGGGTGGGGCTGGGGTGTTGTAGCAGACGTGCTCTCCTCTCCCACCGTGACTCAGCACTTTGTTGGCTGAAAGCAGCAGGCACTGGGTGCCAAAAGTGCTTTGTCATCCTAAGGCAGGGAAGGCTGGAAACTAAGTGAGCAGTGGTTTTACTGTGGGGGGAGGGAGAAGAGCACCCCGCTTCCGGGTATGACTGGCTGCCCAGGGGAAGTAAGGGGTCTAGGTGAGTCAGCTAGGCCTCAGACCATGTGTTGTCTGGAAGGGGAAGTATGTTTGTGTTAAAATTGAGAATTCTGGTGGAGGTTGAATTATTATGCGGAAAACTGAGAAATGTTACACATGTACAAACCACTGTATTTTACTATTGACTATACACCATTAGTCTTCCAATAAAGAAATAAAAAAATTAGAATTCTGGACTGAGTAGACAGCATTATGGTTAAACAACAGAATTTTATGCTTGAGGCTCTGAGCTCCCAGGTTCAGTTCCCCCCCCTGCACCACCACTAGCCAAAATTGAACAGTACTCAAGTAAAAATAATAATAATAATAATACAGGGCTGTGGAGACAGCATAATGATTATGCAAAAGACTTTCATGACTGAGACACTGAAGTATCAGGTATAATCCCCAGCACCACCATCAACCAGAGTTTAGCCATGCTCTGGTCTTTCTCTCTGTTTCTCTCTTTTTTGGTATCTCTTTTTTCATTAAAATAAATAACATTTTAAAAGAGAAAGAAAGAACAAGAAAATCAGGATTCAGCTACAGGGAAATCTTAGCCCTTCAGGGCACTAAAGCTTTTTGGAAAGAACCTTAAGAGTTTCCAAATGACCATGTTTCAGAAGGCAAGGGTTCCCCTGCCCCCCCCCAAAAAAAAAAAATGTAGGACAGGGCACGTGGTAGTGATTAAAAGCAGTGAGTGTTGGTGAGATGTGTATACAGAATGCAACTAGGTGAAAAAGCAGAGCCTAAGATAGCTCACTTGAAACCGGGTGACCACAAAGAAGAATCAGGGAGCTGGAAGAGAGGTGGGCTGGGCAGGGTGCATACGGCAGGAGTGATAGCTAACTGAAGAGCTGATGTGTTGAAGGCATGGGATTCCCCCCAAGAAGTTAAGTGAGGAAAATTTGAGTTCAGAAATTGGAGAGAAAAAAAAAAAAAAAAAAAAACACTGACTAAAACACAGGTATACTGGATGATGCAACTATGGCGTCAGGGGCCTATTTCTGGAAAACCCAGGAGGCAATGGGAACTCAGCATCTAGGGACTCAGAACAGCCCATTTTCCAGAAGGTTCTGATGGAGACCCCCAAGCTGGGGTGTTGGATCGTGATTGAGGATGGAAGGCCCGTTTCTTGTGGGCTTGTTGCCTCTGTGGGTCTTCCTCTGGGACACGACGCTCTGCCTCAGGGATCTTCTCTCTGGGACGATGTTTGCTTCTCTGCATCCTCGCAGGGCTCTGAGCTCCTTTTCTGCTCGCACAGCCTGGAGGGACCTTCTGGCTCTGGCTGTTCACAGCTCTAGAGGTTTCCCCTGGAATCCCGGAGAGCTGTGGGATGCCAAGTCTTTTGTCTCAGGACTGTAGCCCCTCCCACCCTCCAGAGGTCCTGGATCTAGCCACTGACAGCCTCTTGTTGCATCCTTGCAAATGACTCCCTGAGTATCTATCCACATTCTAGAAGCTTCGAAAACTTCTACCTGGCCTTTCTGGACTTTGAGTCCTGTATTTGTTGACAGTATCTGGAGCCAGTCTTTCTTTAGGTTACCCTGGTGCCCTGCCCCACCTCCACCTCCACCCCCCCCCCCCCCGTTTGGGTGACCTTGCCCCCAAATTCATGCTGTACCTGATAGGCTGGTACCCAGCTACCCAATACCAGCCAACCAATCAGAATGCTGCCATGGCCACTCTGGCCTGGCCAGGAGAATCTGACTCTGCCAAGATGCAGGTGGAGGACCAGGTAGGGGAGCACCCAGTTAAGCACACATATCACCATGCACAAGGATCCAGGTTCAGGCCCTGTTTCCCATCTACAGGGGGGAGGGGGAAGCTTCATGAGTGGTGAAGCAGGTCTACAGATGTTTCTCTTTCTTTCCCCCTCTATCTCTCCCTCTTCTCCCAAGTTCTCTTTGGAGTGGATTCATAGTGTTGGCAGTAAGCCCCAGTGATAACCCTGGTGTCAACAATAGTAATAATAATAATAATAAAGATGGTGGGGGCAACAACCAGCAAGCTTGGAGCAGGGCTGGGAGAGAGAGATGACATGAAGGCTCAGGCAGAGATGGGGAGATGGGTCCTCCAGGGCCAGGGAGCCCCTCAATGGGGAACTGGGACTTGTGGCTACTTGGGCTGCTCACCCATGGGTGCTCACAGCACCCTCTCTGCTGATGGAGGCTGTGGAGCCCAGGGAGAAACCTGAGTTTGGGGTGCATCCCAGCTTTGCCTGTTGAATGGGGCTCAAGACTCAGAAGCTTGTTAGGAATCTGAAAGGTGGGAGCCCCTCAACTAGAAGGGAGTCAGGGCCAGGCTGGGCCTCACCAGGCTGGGAGGTAGCAGGAGGCAGCTGAGGTGAGCCGCCAGATGACATTCCTAGTTTATTTATTTTTATTAATTTTTAAAACTTTTTTATTATATTTATTTATTTATTTATTTATTGGATAAAGACAGCCAGAAGTCAAGAGGAAGGGGGAGACAGAGAGGGAAAGAGACAGAGAGACATCTGCAGCCCTGCTTTACCACTTGTAAAGCTTTCCCCCTGCAGGTGGGGACAGGGGGCCCGAACCTGGGTCCTTGAGCATTGTAACATGTGCGCTCAACCAGGTGTGCCACCACCCTGCCCCTTAAGTTTATTTTCTTAAAGTATTTTATTTTTGAGAGAGAGAGAGAGAGAGTAAGAGAAACAGAGAAAAACCAGAGCCTTGCTCAGCTCTGGCTTATGATAGTGCTTCTAGCAGATTATTATTGTTATTATTATTTTTATTTTGGTAGAGACAGAGAAATTGGAAGGGGAAGGGGAGATAGGGAGAGAGAAAAAGACACCTGCAGCCCTGCTTCACCTGCAGTGAAGCTTCCCCCTGCAGGTAGGGACTAGGGGATTGAACCTGGGTTCAAGCCTATGACAGTGTGTGAGCTCAATCAGATATACCATCACCTGCACCCTGCCTACTTTATTGTATTTTTATTTTTTATTTATAAAAAGGAAAAATTGACAAAACCATAGGAAAAGAGGGGTAAAACTCCACACAATTCCCGTCTCTGTATTCCATCCCCTCCCTTAATAGCTCTCCTATTTTTTAACCCTCTGGGAGTATGGACCCAAGCTCCTTGTGGGATGCAGAAGGTGAAAGGTCTGGCTTCTGTCATTGCTTCCCAACTGAACAAGGGCGTTGACAGGTTGATCCATACTCCTAGCCTGTCTCTCTCTTTCCCTAGTTGGGGGGGGGGTGCTCTGGGGAAGCAGAGCTCCAGTACACATTGGTGGGGTTGTCTGTCCAGGGAAGTCTGGTCGGCATCATGGAGGCATCTGGAACCCTATCCGGATAATCACCAGTCACAAGCTGCTGCTTGTTGGAGCTCACGCCAGCTGCTATGTCCAAGTTGCCATCTTGGCTCCGCCCCCTTATTTTTTATTTTTAAAAATCATTTATTTTGATGAGAGAGATACAGGAAGAAAGATAGACCAGAGCACTGGCTTATAATGGTGCTGGGCATTGAACCTGGGACCTTGGAGCCCAAGGCATGAGAGTCTTTTGCAGAACCATAATGCCGTGTCCCCAGCCCTTGTTTTCTTTTCTTTTTTTTTAAAAAAATCTTTTTTTATATTTATTTATTTATTCCCTTTTGTTGCCCTTGTTTTATTGTTGTAGTTATTATTGATGTCGTTGTTGTTGGCTAGGACAGAGAGAAATGGAGAGAGGAGGGGAAGACAAAGAAGGGGAGAGAAAGAGAGACACCTGCGGACCTGCTTCACCACTTGTGAAGTGACTCCCCTGCAGGTGGGGAGCCGGGGGCTCAAACTGGGATCCTTACGTCGGTCCTTGTGCTTTGCGCCACCTGCGTTTAACACGCTGCACTACCGCCTGACTCCCCCCTTGTTTTATTTTCTAAATGGAGGTGTCAGGGCTTGAACCTGAGCCCTGCGCATGATGAGGTGTGCGCCCTACCGGGTGTGCTGTCTCTCTAGCCCAAGAGTGTTTCCTTGACTGCAGGAATCCGTGGGTGGGGCCAAAGATCCTGGGAGGGCTTGTAGAAGGTCATTCTCTGCTAGAAAACAATGCCATGACACTTCCCGGTGAAGGAACTTGAACATTCTCGGAGTCCTTGTCAGGGAACGTGCCAGACACAAAGTAAGCCAACACATTCTTGTGTGGACGGTGCGTCCCAGGACGTGGGCGCGCCGGTCACCTGGGCTGTGCGCTCGCTCTCTGAGTCAGAAGAGGAAGCTGAGCATCGGAGAGGTGCAGAGCGTTATGCCCAGGGCTGCACAGCTGATAAGAGTCAGGGCTGTGGATAATACTGAATACCTGTATGTGAAATGTGAACAGCAGCTGCCCTTAATAGCGCCTGCCCTTGACCTTGAGGCAAGGCAGAAAGAGGACCCCTGGGATCTCCCTTGCCTGGAGGCTGACTTGTCCTTGCCGGTTGCCCCAGTCTCAGGAGAAGGTGTGCCAGCACCTGCCTTTGCCCTCCCTCCAGGCCCTCGCTTCACCTTGGCAGCTGACACTTGTGCTGCAATCCTACCGTAAGCTGCACTGGGTGATGGGCTGGGTTTCAAAATCAATAGGTTTTTTTTTTTTTTTTTTTTTTTTTTTTAAATAGCCAGAGCACTGTTCAGCTCTGGCTTATGGTGGTGCAGGGGATGGAACCTGGGACTTTGAAATCTTAGGTGTGAAGTCTTTTGCAGAACTATTAGGTTATTCCCCCCGCCCCCCCAACAGATGGATTTGCTTGGTAACCCAGAGTGCTTCACTTAGTGAAAGTTTAGGGATAGTTTAGGGATTCTTGGTGGTGGTGGTGGTGGGGGGGCTTGGTGAGGCTGACCTAGTGGACTTGGCCTTGAGCTTTCTCCAGTTTGGAACTTTGTAGCTGCCCAGCCCTGGAGGCCTGTAAGCCTGGGGACCTTTGGTGGTTCAGTGGCATTCTGCTAGACTCCAGAAGTGGTCCAGAAATCTGAGGATCCTTCCAGAACAAACTACTGCTAGAGGGGGCAGGGTGGTGGCTGCACCTGCTTGAGCACACACATTACAGTGTACAAAGACCTGGGTTCAACCCCCTGCCCCCACCTGCAGGAAGAAAGCTTTTCAAGTGGTGAAGCAGGACTGCAGGTGTCTCTCTGTCTCTCTCCTTCTCTAATTCCCTCTCCTCTCTCAATTTCTGGCTGTCTCTAACAAATAAATAAAGATAAAAAAAGACAGTATTAACAAAAAAAAATCAACTACTAGACATCAAGGTTGACATCTCAATCCGACAGTGTTCATGGGTCTGGAAGCCTCTCCTTGTCCACAGGTGGATATGGGAGAGGGAGTAGTGGGCATTGGCTCACTTCTCCTCCCAGCTTCTTACCACCGTTCAGTCCATGCGGGAGCTGAGAACCATGCAAACCTTCCCCACAGAGCTTCTCAAGATCTAGAGATAGCTGTCCAGATAGGGCACCTGCCTTGTCAAGCATGCAGTCCAGGCTCAAACCCTGGCACCATGTGGAAGGCACCATGGCCATGGGGGAAGCTCCAGAGCTGTAAGCAGCTCTCAATCTCCTCTTCCCTCATAACCCCCACACCTGTTCCCTGTCCAATTGTCATTGCAGTGATGCCAAATCTGTAGTGGTGATATTGTAGATCAAGATCCCCTCTCCTGGTGGAGGGCAGGGTCCGGCGGTAGCGCAGTGGGTTAAGTGAACGCGGTGCAAAGCACAAGGACTGGCTCAAGGATCCTGGTTCAAGCCCCCAGCTCCCCACCTGCAGGGGAGTTGCTTCACAAGTGGTGAAGCAGGTCTGCAGGAGTCTATCTTTCTCTCCCCCTCTCTGTCTTCCCCTCCTCTCTCCATTTCTCTCTGTCCTATCCAACGATGACATCAATAACAACGATAATAATAACTACAACAACAGTAAAAAAAAGATCCCCCCAATAGGAGATTTTTCAAGAGCTGTACCTGACTCCCACTACCCACCCCACTTCTACACACCAGAACCCACTTTCCCCTGGGAGCCCCTTCCTCCCCTCCCAGTTCCTGCTGTGGGCTGTGGTTACAATGGCCTCCATCTTGAGATTCAGGGTGGGGGGCATGGCTTTTCTGTCACCTGCAACACACTTTTCAGCTGATTTATTATTTATTGATTGATTAGTTGGTTGATTTTTACTTATTTTTACCAGAGCACTGCTCAGCTCTGGTTTATGGTGGTGCTGGGAATTGAACATGGGACCTTGGAGCCTTAGGCATGAGATTCTCTTTGCATAACCATTAGGCTGTCATCCCCACCCTATGTAATTATTATTATTATTGATAGGAACAGAGAAAAATTGAGAAGGGGGAGACAGAGAGGGAAAGAGGAAGAGAGACACCTGCAGACCTCTTTCACTCACTCGTGAAGGATCCCCCACTGCAGGGCAGGACAGAGTTCAGTATCTTAAAATATTTTAATTAATTAACTTAATTAATTTATGTGAGAGACACAGGGAGAAAGACACAGAAAGACTGGAGTACTGCTCAGCTCTGGTTTATGGTGGTGCTGGGGACTAAACCTGGGACTTTGGGAGCATCACACATAAGAGTCTCTTTGCATAACCATGATGCTGTCTCTCGGACTGGATTTACCTTTTATATCATTGGAATGGTGCAGCCCAGGAGGTGGCACAGTGGCCCCAGCATCAGACTTAGAGGCATGAGGCCCTCTGGTTCTCTGTCTTCTTTCCTTTCTCCTTGATGAATAAATCAATAGGTCTTAAAAAACCATGGGGCAGGGTAGATAGCATAATGGTTATGCAAAGAGACTCTCTCGGACGTTCACATCTGTCCAGGCTTTGACTCTTGCAAACACAGCTGCAAGAAACAGACACATCTTAGCGTTTTTGGGTGTTGTTTGCAGAGTCACTTCAGGGCTAATTCCTAGAAGTGGGATTGCAGGATGAAAGGGCAGCTTCATATGGAGCTATCGCCAAACTCCCTGCCACAGGGGAGGGGCCGTTTCTCCTTCCCAATAGCCAGATAGGGGGGAAGGGCTGTGTTCTCCTAGCTTCAACAAGGGACTATTTTGTTCGGTTTCTGGAGTTTGGTCAATCTGACTGGCAAGAAATAATTTCTTGGGGGCACTGTGCATTTTTCTCACTGTGAGAGGTTGGCTGCTTTTTCATGAAGTCTTGAAACATTTGCCATTCTTTTTCTGAAATTGTACTTTCAGTGCATTTTTCTTTCCTTTTTTTAAAATAAAGTTTAGTTATTGATTGATTTTTATTTGATAGCACAGAGAGAAATTGAGGGGTGAGGGAGAGATGGAGAAGGAGAGAGAGGGGGGGAGAGACCTGCTTCATTGCTTGTGAAGCTTCCCTTCTGCAGACATGGGACTGGGGACTTGAACCTGGGTCCTTGTGCTTTAGTAACATGTGCGTTCAACCTGGCGCACCACTGCCTTGCCCATTCAGTGTATTTTTCTGGTAAGTCATTGGTCTTTTCATTTACATCAGAAACTCCTCAGAAACTAAAAATGTTAGATCTTTGTGATATGGGTTTAAATAAAGAACAAAACCAAAACCAAAAAATCAGGCCGTCATTCTGTCATTTCTCCTCTCCTCCCTTCCGTCCTCTCTTTCCTTCTTTTTCTTTATCCTCCCTTTCCATCTGTTTATTCATATGTATACAAAGCTTCAGTTCCTTGAAACTTGTAAATTTTTACCTTGAGTTTTGAATAGGAAAACCTTCCCCATTCCTAAATCGTGGAAGCATTTACTTGTTTTCCCTTTCAGTATTTGGATGGTCTCAGGTTTACAATCTCCAATCCCACTGGGATGTGTCCTGTTTTTTCCAGATGTGTGTTTGTGTGTGTATGGGGGGGGGTTGTAGGGATGGGGATCTCCAGGGCTTTCTGCCTCCCCCATGACCGTCCAGGTCTCCTAACACCCCCCCCCCCCCCCCGCCGTGCCATCTCCCGCTCTCTCCCCACAATGCTGTGTGCTGTTATTAGACACTCTCCAGCTTTCTGTGGATGAGGGGCCACGTTCTGAACCCTGTGCTCTGTAGTCCAGGGGAATCACTTCATTCTGTTCGCCGCCACCCAAGATTCCTGCAACCCCCCCCCCCCCCCCCGCAGCCATCCAGAGAATGCAGCCTCCACTGTCACTCAGGGCACCTGGAGAATAAGGTGCCGGAAGCTTCTCACCTCACAGCCCTGCCCTGTGCTCTGGGCTCAGAGGTCAAGACCAGGCTCCTGAGAGGAAGGCCTGTGGGACTGAGCTCACAACATCCCTCACTCTGCAGTTAAAAAGGCAATTTTGAGAGTTCCTTTCAGAAATGGGGGGCGGGGATGGGGAGCTAGGATAGCAGGGGCTCTTCAGTCTCCACGTCCCTTCTCAGTCCCGAGAGTGCTGGGACTAGGGAGATAGCAACAGACCATCCGGTGCTTAGTGTGGCCCCAGATGGACCATGTTCAGAGAGAGAGGAACCAGCTGTGTGGCCATCTGGCCAGCTGGCTGGCGACTCTCCTTATCAATATTGACTTAACTTCTGCTCCACAGCAGACATCATGCTCCATGCTGGAGGGAAGGCCAGTTTATACTCTTCACGTCTCCATGGGGAGGTGAGAGCAGAAGCTTCTAGAAGAGACCTACACTGGGATGGGGAGACAGCATGATGGTTCTGCAAAAGACTTTAATGCCTGAGGCTCTGAAGTCCCAGGTTCAATCCCTAGCACTACCATCAACCAGAGCTTAGCAGTGCTTTGGTCTTTATCACACTCTCTCTCTTATTAAAATAAAATATTTCCAGAAAGAGAGACCTGGGTCTTGTTCCCTGAGCTCTGGTCACCACACCTGCTTGGCATCTGTAAGCTGGCAGTCCCACATCTAAGTGGTAAATGACATCCTGGACATCTAGGGCATCTTTTGTCTTTTGTTTTACCAGAGCTCAGCTGTGGTTTTTGAGAGCCCTAGATATTGAATTTGAGACTTAGGAGCCTCAGGCATAAGACTTTTATTTTTTTAATTAATTTTTTTTTTTCCGGGGGCTCAGTGGTGGTGCACCTGGTTAAGCACATACTTTACACTGCAAAGAGGACCCTGGTTCAAGCCTCTAGCCCTCACCTGCAGCGGGGAAGCTTCATAAGTGGTGAAGCAGGCGTGCAGGCCTATCTCTGTCTCTCTCTTCCTTTCTATCTCCTTCTCTCTCAACTTTCCTCTTTCTCTATCCAAAATAAATAAAATATATTTTAAAAGATGTGCTCCTATTTTTGACTTGTGATTAATAGTGATACCCCCCCTCCATCACCACCACCACTTGGGAGGGGACTGAGTCATGCTCCCTCAGCCTCCAGAGAATCATAACTCTTTTTTTAAAAAATATTTATTTATTTATTTATTCCCTTTTTTTTGCCCTTGTTTTATTGTTGTAGTAATTATTGTTGTTGGTGGTGGTGGATAGGACAGAGAGAAATGGAGAGAGGAGGGGAAGACAGAGAGGGGGAGAGAAAGACAGACACCTGCAGACCTGCTTCACTGCCTGTGAAGCGACTCTCCTGCAGGTGGGGAGCCCGGGGCTCGAACCGGGATCCTTATACCAGTCCTTGTGCTTTGCGCCCTGTGAGCTTAACTCGCTGCACTCCCGAGAATCATAACTCTTTTCTAGAAAAGCAACACACTTATGGGATTGGATCTCACAGTCCTGGCGTCTCAAGTAAACAGTTGAAGTAACCCAGGAGCTGGCATTGGGACTCAATGTTCCTGAGCACACAGCCCCCCAACTCCACCCCCAGCCCCCTGGGATCTTCCTGACCAGTGAAGTCAAAGAGAGCTTTGTGAGCCAGGACCCAGGGAGGAAATGGTCTGGGCGGGACTTAGCCCTCAGGTCAACAATGTCTGCTGGAAGGCTTGGCGGGGAGGTTAACTGGACCTTGCCTGACTCTATACCTGGGAGAAGAGGGTGAAGCCCGGGTCCCACCTCTCAGAGGCTGTGGAGGCCACCTTGCACCCCAGCACCATCTAGACTGGGAAGGAAGTAGGTTCAGTCTCTTACCCAGACAGGAAGCTGTATCTTCCATCCCATCCTTGTCTCTTGGTGCGGGAGGGGGGCAGGCAGTGGTCTGGGACCCTAGCCTGTTCTCTGACCTGGACATTTTGGGTCACTGATGGGGAAGCTAACTTAGCCTTGGGGCTGGGGAGGAGGCTTAGTGGTGGAGCACCAGCCTTGCATGCTGAGGCCCTGGGTTCAGTCCCCAACACAGAAAGACAAAAAGACAGAATGCCATCGGAAATGACAGAGGAGTATTCTGCTCTTTCTTCAAAAATCATAATTAAAACAAAATTTTTTTACTATCTTTTTTTATTGGGGGGATTGATGGTTTATAGTCAACAGTAAAATACAGTAGATTGTACATGTGTAACATTTCTCAGCTTTCCACATAACAATTCATCCTTACCTCCTCCTCTGCCATCATGGTTCAGGACCTCCTCCCATCATGTGTGGCCCTCCCCCCAACACCAGAGTCTTTTACTTTGGTGCAATACACCAAGCCCTTTTATTATTATTTGCCTCCAGGTTATTGCTGGGGCTCAGTGCCTGCACTACGAATCCCTTGCTCCTGGAGGCTAATTTCCCCCTTTTGTTGCCCTTGTTGTTTATCACTGTTGTTGTTGTTACTGCTGTTGTTGTTGTGGGATAGGACAGAGAGAAATGGAGAGAGGAGGGGAAGACAGAGAGGGGGAGAGAAAGACAGACACCGGCAGACCTGCTTCACCGCTTGTGAAATGACTCCCCTGCAGGTGGGGAGCCGGGGACTCAAACTGGGATCCTTATGCCGGTCCTTTCAATTCGCACCATGTGCCCTTAACCTGCTGCACTACCACCCACTCCCCTTTTTATTATTTATTGGATAGAGATAGCCAGAAATCGAGAGGAAGGGGGAGACAGAGAGGAAACATGTCAGAGAGCTACCTACAGCCCTGCTTCACCCACCACTCATGAAGCTTTCCCCCTGTAGGTGGGGACTAAGGGTTTGGATCTGGGTCCTTGCGCACTGTAACATGTGTGCTACCACGCGGCCCCATTAAAAAAAATAAATAAAAGAGCCAAATGATAGTTTCTCTGGCAGGGCGTGAGGCTTAGCAGGCTCAAGAACCTGAGTTCAAACCCCAGCACCACATGCAAGTGCCCTGGGCAGAACAGGGGATTCCATGGATGGTGGAGCTGTGCTGTGGTGTCTCATCCCCTCTCTCTGTTTCTCCCTCCCCCCAAAAAAATGGGACAAAGAGGAGAAGAAGAAGGAGAAGGAGAAGGAAAGGAGGAGGAGGAAGAAGAGATGGAGGACTGGACTGGGAGGCCACTTAGCAAGTGCTGTCTCCATCTTTCCTCTGTGTCCTTATCTGGGCCTCTGTGAAGTGACCCAGACTGGTCACTACTGAATCAGGGCATCTTCAGCTCAAGGGCTGTAGGCAGGGCTGGGAGAAAAACCACAAGGTCTCTAGAGTCCTGGCACCCACTTCCCACAAGAGTCTGGCTTCTCATTTGTTGTCCTCCTCCTCCTTCTTTTCCTCTTTCTCCTTCTTCTTTTGCTACCAGGCTTATCACTGAGGCTCAGTGCCTGCACAAGGAGCCCACCACTGCTGGCATCCATTTTTTCTTTTTCCTCTAGAACAGAGAAAAAATTGAGAGGGGAGGGGAAAGTAGGGAGAGAGGCCGAGAGACACCTGCAGCCCTGCTTCACTGCTCATGAAGCTTCCCCCCCTGCAGGTGGCTACTGGGGACTTGAACCTGGGTTCTTGAGTATGGTGATGTGTGCACTCTACTGGATCTGCCAAGACTTGGCCCCCAAGTCTGGATTTTTCTACCTCACCCACCTGCATTGCATTGGGTATTCTGTGTTTGGGGGTGCTAGCTTTGTTGTAGTGTTAATTTTGCTCTCACGGGCCCCAAAGCTCCAGCTTTATGTGCAGTCCACAGTCTGGATAAAGAAATTGACCTGGCGTCAAGCGGTAGTGTAGCGGGCTAAGCGCACATGGTGGAAAGTGCACTGACCAGCATAAGGATCCCGGTTTGAGCCCCCAGCCACCTGCAGGGGAGTCGCTTCACAAGCGATGAAGCAGGTCTGCAGGTGTCTATCTTTCTCTCCCCCTCTCTGTCTTCCCCTCCTCTCTCCATTTCTCTCTGTTCTATCCAACAACAACGACATCAACAACAACAATAACTACAACAGCAATAAAAAAAAAGAAAAAAGAAATTGATCCTTAGGATGTGGGCATCTTGCTGTAGACTAAGACGTCTAGTGCGTGGGGGTGGAGAGGAAGTGAAAGCTGGGTGTCAGCAACAGTGTGACGCCCCGCAGGCTGGTCACCCATAGCCCAGAACAGCTTTTTCTTCCTGAGCCAAAACTCACATCCCCTCTGCCCCAATAAACAAAAGAACAGAACCACTTGTCACCCAACTGTTGCCGGGTGTCCTAGGGGCGGGGGTGGGGACAGTTTATAGAGAGCAGAGGCCTGGCCCTGCACCTTGCACTTAGAAACTCTCACACCATCTTCCCGTACAGTACATTTAGTCCACCTGCATGTTAGCTATCAGGCTCAGTCAAAAATTACTGAAGTCATGGGCCTCTTGGAACATGCCTAAAATAGACTTCCTAGCTTCCTCCCACACGAAGACCCTTAGTTCCATCTGCTCTATTTCTACGTTTCGGTTTCTGTTTATTAAACAATTTATCCTGCTTTGTATCTTATCGCCTTTCAGCCATCAAGTTGCAGGCGCTACATTCTGACTTCTTTGGACAGACGACCTCACCTGTGTGTCCTGGAACCTTGCCTCCCCTGAGCCCCGCCCCACTAGGGAAAGATAGAAACAGGTTGGGCCCACCTGCCAACACCCATGTCCATCAGAGAAGCAATTACAGAAGCCAGACCTTCTACCTTCCCATAAGGAATTTTGGTCCATACTCCCAGAGGGATAAAGACTCGGGAAGGTTCCAATGGAGGGGATGGGATACAGAACTCTGGTGGTGGGAATTGTGTGGAATTGTACCCTTGTTATTTTACAATCTTGTTAATCATTATTAAATCACTAATAAAAATTTAAAAAACTTAAAAAAGAAACCACATCTCAGAAGCAAAGTCTCTCTCTCTCCCTCTCTCTCTCTCTCTCTCCAGTGAGCAGCCACCCACAGAGGAAGGATGGGCAAAAAGGCAGAAAGGATATTCCTACAACAGCAGAACAGTTCTGTCTGTCTGCTCTCCAACAGCCTTAAGAAAGGACACACCTATCAGTAATCATTTTGAAAAAGTGCTGCGGGCAGTGCTTCCAGAACAATCTGAGGGAAAGCCAAGTTGTGCAAAGCCAGTCAGCCTTCCTCACTGGCTCCAGCTCGTGTCTCAGACACCAGCCTGTTCTGTCCCATGATTGTGGTGGGAGTGGGGGTGGGGGTGGGGGTGGGGGGGCACCAACTGGCTGAAAGTCGCAGATTGCAGAGCACAAGGGGGTCCATGCAGAGAGCGTGTCCCCAGACACTGTCAGTCCCTGGTCTTCTGCTTGCTGCCACTCTGGGGAACAAGGACTTTTTTTTTTTCTGCCTCAAATGATATCACTGGGCACAGAACCTTCTTGATGAGATAGAGAGATAGAGATAGAGGGAATACAATGAAAGATGGGGATTAACACCTTCCCCAGGGAAAGTAACTTCTGGCTCAGGATGGATAGAGTCTATTTGTGTTTATCTGACATGGACCATTAGTTGGTTGGGTTGAGAAAAGAGAAATCATGGTGGCCCAGGAGGTGATGCAGTGGGTAGAGTACTGACCTTGCAAGTATGAGGTACCAGGTTCAATCCTGGGCAGAACATGTGTCAGAGTGATGTTCTGAATATATATATTTATCTTTTCTCTCTCTTGTTGGTAAATGTGTACATATATGCATATTTATTTATTTATTTATTTTTGACAGAGCCAGAAAACTGAAAGGGGTGTATGGTCCAGGAGGTGGTGCAGTAGATAAAGCATTAGACTTGGAAGCATGAGGTCCCGAGTTCAATCCCCAGCAGCACATGTACCAGAGTGATGTCTGTTTCTCTCTCTCCTCCTATCTTCCTAATGAATAAATAAAATCTTAAAAAAATATTGAGAGAGGAGGAGGGGAGAGAGAGAGACCTACAACTCTACTCCATCACTCATGAAGCATCCCCCCTGCAGGTGGGGACTTGAACTCCGGTCTTGTGCACTGTAATGTGTGTTCTCTGCCAGTGCACCGCTGTCAGATTCTATGAATAAATCTTTCAGGGCAGAGAGAGGATGCAGCTGGGCAAAGAGCTCAGCTTGCAGAGCACAAGACAGACATGCCTGAGGCTTCTGGTTCGATCCGTGACGCTGTTACATAGGGAGTGGTGCTTTAGCTTCTTTCTCAATTTAATAAGGAAAAAAGGGTGGGGGAAGATAAATAGTTTTCAGCAAAGGGATAGGGACCTTCCCCAGGGAACTTCTGCCCTGAAAATGAGATGGAAATCTCGGCCAGATCAGTGTCCAAGCCTCAGGAAGGATGTTCTGGTTCTAAATCTATCACAGATCCAACAGATTCGACCCAGATGGACCCAGTCCAGGGAGAAGTCTTCTACTCAATTAAATTTGTCTATCTAGGGAGCTGGGTCTGTGTTCATTTGACAAATTCTCTATGATAAACTCATAGAGTTTATTTTTTTAAATATTTTTATTATCGTTATTTATTTATGGATAGAGACAGTCAGAAGTTGAGAGGGAAGGGGGTGATAAGGAGGGAGACAGAGAGACACCTGCAGCACCGCTTCACTTGTGAAGCTTCCCCCTGCAGGTGTGGAGCAGGGCTCAAACCTGGGTCCTTGATCACTCTAACATGTGTGCTCAACCAAGTGCACCACCACCTGGCCCCTTCTCTAGGAGTTTAAATGTTAATGGTTTACAGTTGTTAATGGGTTACATGTACAAACACCTGTTTTGTTTTAATCTTTTTTAAACTTATTTTTAAATTATTTGATAGACAGAGAGTGAAATTGAGAGGGGAGGGGTAGATAGAGAGGGAGAGACATACCTGCAGCCCTGCTTGACCACTTATGACGTTTTCCCCCTGCAGATGGGACCAGGGGTTTGAACCTGGGTCCTTGAGTACTGTAATGTGTGTGCATAACCAGGTGCACCACTGCCTGGCCGCCATGTACACCTATGTTCATAGCAGCACCATTTGTAATGGCCAGCAACCTGAAAACAACCCAGGTGTCCAACAACAGATGAATGTCTGAGAAATCTGTGGCCTATATACACAATGGAATACTACTCACCTATTAAAAATAGTAAATTCACCTTCTTCACCTCATCTTGGCTAAAGCTTGAAGAAATCACGTGAAGTGAGATAAGCCAGAAAAAGAAGGATGAATATGGGATGATCTCACTCAGACAGAAGTTGAGAAATAAACACCGAAAGGAGAAACACAAAGTAGAACTTGGACTGGGTTTGACATATTGCACCAAAGTAAAGGACTCTGGAGGGAGGGGGTGGAGGGTGGCTTTCAAGCCCTGGCACATGATGGTACAGGAGGACTAGCCTGGGGGGATGAGAATGTTTTGCAGAAAACAAAGACATGTTACACACGTATCAAATCTGTCTGTACTGTAAACCATTAATCTCCTTCCACACACGGTTGAGTCCAGAGTTCATTGATTTTTGACAAATGTGCTATTCAGTGAGGAAAACAGAGTCTCTCAGACCAAAGGGGATGGTACAACTAGGCGCTCACACAGCAGAGTGAAGTTGAGTCCTGCAGAATCACAGAAAGGTGAGAAGTCTTTTTTCCCAGCTCCCAGCACAGGGTCTCCCTTCTCCCTTGAGCCAGCCATACGCCCCCCAAATCCTTGGGACTTCCTGTGTAATGATAGTGACCGGATGGCCATTTGTTCTATGAGGCCACTCTTGGTGGCCCCATCGGTAGCTTCAAGGTGGGTCTGCTCACCAGAGAGACCACCACGTTACAGTGCTAAGGGACTTGACCACCACGTTACAGAGTCCCACCAAGTTACAGTGCTAAGGGACTTGTGCTCAAGCCCCTGGTCCCCAGCTGCGGGGGGCGTGGGAGCTTCACAAGTGGTGAAGCAGTACTGCAGGTCTCTCTCTCCCCTTTTTGTCTCTCCCTAGATTTATCTGTCTCTTTCCAATAAATGATAAAATATTTAAAAAAATATTTACTTATTCCCTTTTGTTGCCCTTGTTGTTTTATTGTTGTAGTTATTGCTGTTGTTGCTGTTGGATAGGACAGAGAGAAATGGAGAGGGGAGGGGAAGACAGAGAGGGGGAGAGAAAGATAGACACCTGCAGACCTACTTCACCGCCTGTGAAGCGACTCCCTTGCAGACAAGGAGCTGGGGGCTTGAACTGGGATCCTTACACCGGTCTGCGAGCTTTGTGCCACCTGCGCTTAACCCACTGCGCTACCGCCTGACTCCCGATAAAATATTTTTCAAAAGAACATTACAAAAAAGTTATAAGGAATAAAATGTTCTTTAAGAAAACCTCTATAGAACTCCCCCAAAGGACAGAATTGGGGTGTTTTTCAGATTCGTGAACCTATCCCACATGCTGGAGCAGAGGTGCACCTCACTTCTAGAGGCCCACGAAGTCCTGCATTTGAACCTGCCCAAGCCTCGCCTCCTGCCTGTCTGGTCCTCTGTACACTCATTTAGTTTATTTATTTATCTATTTATTTATTCATTCATTTTTAAGTATTTATTTATTCTCTTTTGTTGCCCTTGTTTTGTTGTTGTAGTTATTATTGTTGTCATCGTTGTTGGACAGGACAGAGAGAAATGGAGAGAGGAGGGGAAAATAGAGGGGGAGAGAAAGATAGACACCTGCAGACCTGCTTCACCGCCTGTGAAGTGACCTCCCTGCAGGTGGGGAGCCAGGGGCTCGAACCCAGATTCTTACACCATTCCTTGTGCTTTGTGTCACCGCTGCGCTACCGCCCGACTCCTTGTACGCTCATTTATAACTTCCACAGGAAACTGGTGAACTTAAGGGAAGTGGATTCCTATTTGCTGTTCTAGCAAGCTATCGAACAGGCCATGGCCGGTGCGCCCCTATGTTCCATCGCTGGGGAGCCAGAGACAACGGGAACTGCCCCTGCGGCTCCAGACAGACTATGACCCACATAGTCAACGACTGCCACCTCTCCAGATTCAAAGGAGGTCTCGAAACTTTACATCAGGCTCAACCTGACGCTGTTGACTGGCTATGGAAGAAGGGCAAACGCTAGAAGAAGAAGCAGATTGAGACTGAGAAGGGGTCATGGTGAAGCCCTCCCCCCTCCCCCATCTGTAGCTGGTGTCACCTCAGGATTTGTGATTGGTGCCTGGAGAGGGTGGGTGAGGGAGAAAGGTCATTCTTGTGAGACAGACCCCTCAATTTAGAGGGGGTACACGGGCTCTCAGTAGTTGCACCTGTCAGGGTTGAATAAATTGTTGGATGAACAACTGGTGTCTGGACAGTGGAGGAATTACTTGGTAAGGGGGAGTGGGAAATGTACATATTTGGTGTCAGAAGTGTGTGACTCAAAACAGTTCAGATTCTGCAACACAATGTGTACGTCTACTCACGGTGGCTTGAAGACTAACTCAGAAGGGGACTGGGTGATGGTGCACTTGGTTAAGCATACATACTACCTTGCAAAAGGACCC
This sequence comes from Erinaceus europaeus, assembly GCF_950295315.1. Lineage (NCBI taxonomy): Eukaryota > Metazoa > Chordata > Mammalia > Eulipotyphla > Erinaceidae > Erinaceus > Erinaceus europaeus. The sequence goes on from NW_026647878.1 coordinate 126,194, forward strand.
AGGTTTGAAGCCCTGCTCTCCACTTGCAAGGCGGCGGGGGGTTGCTTCACAAGTGGTGAAGCAGATTTGCAGATGTCTGTCTTTCTCTTGCCCTTTCTCTCCCCCTATCTCCCCCTTCTCTCCCCCTCCTCTCCCCCTCCTCTCTCAATTTCTCTCTGTCCTATCCAATACAATGGAAAAAATGGCTGTTAGGAGCAGTAGATTCACAGTGCTCCAGTGATAACCCTGGCAGCAGTAAAAATAAAATAGGGAGTCAGGCAGTAGTGCAGCGGGTTAAGCGCACATGGCACAAAGCACTAGGACCGGCATAAGGATACAGGTTCGAGACCCCAGCTCTCCACCTTCAAGGGAGTCACCTCACAGGCAGTGAAGCAGGTCTGCAGGTGTCTATCTTTCTCTCCCTCTCTCTGTCTTCCCCTCCTCTCTCCATTTCTCTCTGTCCTATCCAACGACGGCATCAATAACAACAACAGTAATACTTGCAACAATAAAATAACAAGGGCAACAAAAGGGAATAAATAAATAAATATTTAAAAAGTTAGAAAATAAAATAATTGAATTAAATTAAATTAAGGGCTGGGGAAACAGCATAATTGCTCTGCAAAAAACTTCCATGCCTGAGGTTCTGTGGTCCCAGGTACAATGTCCAGCAGTAACATAAGCCAGAGCTCAACAGTGCTCTAGTCTTTCTCTTTTATAATTCAATTTTATTTTAAAATTCTTTCTATTGGGAGTCGGGCTGTAGCGCAGTGGGTTAAGCGCAGGTGGCGCAAAGCACAAGGACCGGTGTCAGAATCCTGGTTCAAGCCCCTAGCTCCCCACCTGCAGGGGAGTCATTTCACAAGTGGTGAAGCAGGTCTGCAGGTGTCTATCTTTCTCTCCCCCTCTGTCTTCCCTTCTTCTCTCCATTTCTCTCTGTCCTATCCAACAACAATGACATCAATGATGACTACAACAATAAAACAGCAAGGGCAACAAAAGGGAATAAATAAATAATAAAAAATATTTAAAAAATTCTTTCTATTTATTTTATTTTTTATTATTGGATAGAGACACAGAGAAATTGAGAGGGAAGAGGGAACTAGAGAGGGAGAGAGACAGAGAGACACCTGCAGCCCTGCTTCACCATTCATGAAGCTTTTCCCCCGCAGGTGGGGACCAGGGGCTTGAACCTGGGTCTTTGTACACTGTACTAGATGCGCTTAATCAGATGCACCATCACCTGGCCCTTGGTCTTTCTCTCTTGTTAAAATAAAATAAATAAAATATTAAAAAATAAGAAACAAAGAAAACTCTCAGAAGATAGCGTAGTCACAGAACCCCATAGCTGTGGATATGATTGTGGAATCTTAGCTAGGACAACAAAATCACAAGAGATCAGAAGAAAAAAACTATATGAATTAGACTTTATCAAAATGAAATACTTTGGTGCATCCAAGGAGACTATTAAGAAAGCCAAGTCATATGCTGTAGGGTGAATAAAATATTTACAAATCATAGCTCTGATGACAGAGAGCCAGGATCTATAAAGAGCTCTTGCAACTCCACAAGTGACAACTAAAAAAAAAAAGGACAAATGACTCAACTGAACATGCTTGCAAGGAAGATGTACAAATGGCCAACAGGCACAGTGATCATTAGTCATCAGGAAGACACAATTCAAAACCACAATGAGACAGCACTTCTCATCACTTGGTCAGTAATGATGATGTTGATGATGATAATAAGAATAATAATAAATAATCCAGAAAATAACATAGCCGATGAGGATGTAGAGATTAGAACCCCTGTCCATTGCTGTTAGAAGTGTAAAAAAAAAAAAGTTGGATTGAAGAGATGTCTTAATGGTTCTGTACAAAACTTTCATGCCTGAGGCTCCAAGCTTGAGCGCCAAGGTTTAATCCCCAGCACCACTATAAGCCAGAGCTGAGCAGTGCTCTGGTGTTCCTATGTCTCTATCTCTGTCTCTCCCTCATTAAAGTAAAACATTGAAAAAGATGATGTCACCACTCCAGAAAAGCAGTTTGGCAGCTTTCCCAAACCTAACCAGAAAATTATCATCTGATCCAGCAATTCTGCTCTGGAGTATATACTCAATAGAATTGAAAGCAAGTATTTAAATCGAACTTGTACACAGATGTTCATGGCAGCAATTCACAATAGCCAAAGCATTGGACCCACTCAGACATTTATCAATTGGATGAACCAAGCATGATGTGTCGTGTCCACACATGGAATACTGTTCAGCTGCATGCAAACAGACAGACAGAAGCAATCAAACACTAGAATAGGTGGCCATACATTGTAGGATTCAATTTGTTTGAAATATCTAGATAGGTTAGTCCACAAATAAGGAAGGTTAGTGGGTACTAGGGTCTGGAGAGGAAGCGGGTGTCAGAAGTTGAGAATGGGAACGACTGCCGGTCATTTCAAATGTGCTGCTTTAACTTGAATGTACTGAATCCTAAACTTAATTTTTAAAATTAATTATTTAATTAATTAGAACAGAGAGAAATTGAGAAGGGAGGGGGAGATAGAGAGGGAGAGAGACAGGGGCCGGGTGGTGGTGCCCTTGGTTGAGTGCACATGTTACAATGTTCAAGGACCTAGGTTTGAGCCCTTAGTCCCCACCTACAGGGGGAAAGCTTTGCAAATGGTGAAGCAGACCTGTAGGTCTCTCTTCCTCTCCTTCTCTCTCTCTCTCCCTCTCTCTCTCTCCCTCTCCCCCCTCCCCCAATTTCTGGCTGTCTCTATCCAAAAAATAAACATAATAAAAAATAAAAAAGAGAGAGGGAGAGAGAAAGACACCTGCAGCTCTGCTTCACTGTTGGCGAAGCTTTCCCCCTGCAGGTGGGGACCAGGGGGCTCGAACTCAGGTCCTTGCACATGGTAATGTGTGCACTCAATCAGGCACACTACCTCCTGGTTCCTGAATTCGAAACTTTCAACTGGTAAAAGTGCTGACTTTTATGGTGACTTTTGCTTCAATAAAAAGAAAAATAAAGTTGAGGGTCTGGGTGGTGACACACCTGGTTGAGTGCACATGTTACAGTGCTCAAGGACCCAGGTTCGAGCCCCTGGTCTCCACCTGTAGGGGGAAAGCTTCACAAGTGGTGAAGCAGGGCTGCAGGTGTCTCTCTGTGACTCTCCCTCTCTCACTCCCTTCCCTCTTAGTTTCTGGCTGTCTCTATCCAATAAATAAATAAAGATAATGCAAAAAAAACTTTAAGAAAAGAAAAGAAAAAAAAGTTGATGGTAATGGTACCTCCATGCAGTGGAACCTCTAGGATAGAGAAATAAGGGACTGGTGAAGGGTCCATAGCATAATGGTTATGCAAACAGATTCTCATGCCTGAGGCTGCGAGGTTCTAGGTTCAATCCCCCCCGCACCACCATAAACCAGAGCTGAGCAGTGTTCTGGTTAAAAAAAAAAAAGGACTGTTGTACTTTGTTGAGTGAAAAGCCAGGATCTGTAGACTGGAAGGCTCTGTAGTGTTAGCTTCTCCTGTAGCTTCTACTATTTATTATTACTTTTTATTTCCTTTGTTCCTAGGTTTGTCACTTGGGATATGATCCCTCTGCTCCTGGCAGACCTACCTTTCTTTCTTTCTTTCTTTCTTTCTTTCTTTCTTTCTTTCTTTCTTTCTCTCTCTCTCTCTCTCTCCCTTCCTTCCTTTCTTTTTCTCATTCTTTCTTTTTTTGTTTTTATTAACTTTATTTATTTTTTAGAGCCAGGCAGAAATTGAGAGGAAAGGGGATATAGAGAGGGAAAGAGACAGAGAGACACCTGCAGCCATGCTTCACCACTTGTGAAGCTTTCCCTCCCCCCCGCAGGTGGGGACCAGGGGCTTGAACCTGGGTCCTTGTGCACTGTAACATGTGTCTCTCGGTCTCTATCATGACAAAACAAAAAGGAAAGGGAGTCGGGTGGTGGCGCAGCCGGTTAAGCGCATGTGGCACAAAGTACAAAGACCGGCATAAGGATCCCGGTTCAAGCCCCCGGCTCCCACCTGCAGGGGAGTCGCTTCACAGGCGGTGAAGCAGGTCTGCAGGTGTCTGCCTTTCTCTCCCCCTCTCTGTCTTCCCCTCCTCTTTCCACTTCTCTCTGTCCTATCCAACAACAACGACATCAATAACCACAACAAGGGCAGCAAAAGGGAAAATAAATAAATATTAAAAAATTTTAAAAAATGCTTTAAAAAAAAAGGAAAAAAATTGCTACTGGGAATAGGGGTGAATTCATTGTGCAGACACTGAGCCTGAGCAATGACCCTGGTGATAGAACAAACAAACACACACAGCTAACTACCTACCTACCATCTACCTATTTGTTTAAAAAAATTACTATCTTTATTTATTAGGTAGAGATAGAGAGAAATTGAGAGGAAAGGGGAGATAGAGAGAGACACCTGGAGCACTGCTTCACCACTGGTGAAGCTTTCCCCCAAAGGTGGGGACTGGGGGCTCAAACCAGGGTCCTTACACACTAACGTGTGCGCTCAACCAGGTGCACCACCACCCATCCCCCTATCTATCTATCTATCTATCTATCATCTATCTTTAAAAAATTTTTTTATTGTCTTTATTTATTTGATAGAGACAGCCAGAAATCAAGAGGGAAGGGGGTGGTAGAGAGGGAAAGAAATAGACACCTGCAGCCCTGCTTCACCACTTGTAAAGCTTTCCCCCTGCAGGTGGGGACTGGGGGCTCGAACCTGGATCCTTGCACACTGTAATAGGTGCACTCAACCAGGTGTGCCACCACCTGGCCCCCTATATCTATCTATCTATCTATCTATCTATCTATCCATCCATTTATCCTATCATCTATCATCTAACCTATCTTTTGTCTATCTATCTATCTATCTATCTATCTATCCTACTATCTATCTATATATCCTACCATCTATATATCCTACTATCTGTCTATATCTATCTATCTATCTATCTATCTATCTATCTATCTATCTATCTATCTATCTGTCAAGATAGAGGGAGACCATCACATTGCTCCAGAACTTGTGATGATGTGATGTCAGGAATTGAAACTTGCATGTGCAAGTCTTGATCTCTAACCATTCGGCAACCTTGCCAGCTTCTGGAGCCTGTCTTTTGCATATTCACTGAGAGGGAAAGAGTGGAGACAGTCCAGTGTCTGAGGCCACAGAGCAAAAATTATGGCGCTGCATTTTCCTCCATAAGGGAAAACTTTGTTTCGCAACCTTGGACATTCCTGGCACCAGGGTGTTTCCACAAAGCAGCCTCTTCTTTCCTGCCTCAAGGCTGTTTGGAAACCCCCCTAGGGGTCAGATGGCCACACACCCAGTAGAGCTACTTGTTATAATACCCAAGCACCCAGGTTCAAACCCAGGTTCAAAACCCAGGCTCAATCAGTTGTCATTTTTTTAATTTAAATTTTTTAAAATTGCCATCAGGGTTATCACTGGGGAGTTGGTGTATGCATAGTAAATATACTGCTCCTGGTTTTTCATCTTTTCTTCTTCTTTTTTTTTTTGTATGGAGTAAGAGAGAAATTGGAGGCGGTGGCAGGCGGTAGTGCAGCGGGTTAAGTGCACATGGCGCTAAGCGCAAGGATCGGTGTAAGGTTTGAGCCCCCAGCTCCCCACCTGTAGAGGGAGTCGCTTCACAGGCGGTGAAGCAGGTCTGCAGGTGTCTGTCTTTCTCTCCCCCTCTCTGTCTTCCCCTCCTCTCTCCATTTCTCTCTGTCCTCTCTAACAACAACAATGATAAACAAGGGCAACAAAGAGAAAAAAAAAAGGCCTCCAGGAACAGTGGATTCCTATAGTCCAGGAAAGCCCCAGCAATAACCCTGGAGGCAAAAAAAAAAAAGGAAATTGAGAGGGAAGTAGGAGACAGGACGAGAGAAACACCTGGAACACCACCTCACCACTTGCAAAGCCCTCCCCTTGCAGGCGGGGACCAACGGCTTGAACCTGGGTCTTTGTACATGGCAATGTGTGTGTTCTATCTTGTGTGCAACTAGCCAGCCTTCTTTATTTTTATTTTTTAAATTTTATTAATTAAAAATTTTTTTTTAACCAGAGCACTGTTCAGCTCGGGCTTATGGTGGTGTGGGGGATTGAACCTGGGACTTTGGAGCCTCAGGCATGAGAGTCTATTTGCATAACCATTATGCTATCTACCCTCTGCCCTACTGCCCAGCCTTCTAATTATTGATTTTTTATTATTTAATTCATTTATGTTAGATAGAGACAGAAAAATTGAAATAGAAGTGGCAGAGAGTGAGAGGGAGCGAGACCTGAAGCACTTTACCACTTATGTAACTTCCCCCCACACAGGTGGGGACTGGGGGATTGAACCAGGTCCTTGTGCACTGTAATCCCATCACTGTTTGGGGATAGTTGGTCACATAGTCAGAGATAACAAAAACACCACTGGAAACTTTTCTGCCCCTCTCAGGTGTAGGCTTTTGTTCTGTTTTATTTTTATTTTCTTAACACTTTACTTATTTATTAATGAGAAGGGTAGGAGGAGAGAGAGAGAGGGGACCAGACATCACTCTGACACGTGCGGCTGCCAAAGACTGAACTCTGGACCTCATGCCTGAGAGTTCAACATTTTATCCACTGCACCACCTCCTGGGCCATTGTTTTAGATTCATTTATTTTCCTTCTTTTTTTTTTCTTAAATTATTTCAGCAATTTATTTAAAATTATTTTTCTTTCATTTTTATTAGCGATTTAACATTGATTTACAAAATCACATGTCACCAGGGGTATAATTCCACACACCATTCTCACCATCAGAGTTCTGAATCCCAAGTCCCCCCTGTTGCAAACCACCGAGGTTCTCCCGAGGTTGCAGAATTGGGTTAACTGTTGTTAAAATTCATCTCTACAACATCACTGCCCCCTTTTCTTCCAGGCCCAGTCCTCTCTTCCCCTCCAGGCCATTCATAACACTATTAATGCATCCAAATGTCTCTCCCTTTTTCCTCCTCTCTCTGCAGGTCCTGATGGAGCTGGAGTTCAGAGACCTCTTTAGATTCATTTATTTATTTATGTGAGGGGGAGAGAGAAAGAGAGAGGGGAGAGAGGAGAGGAGAGGAGAGGAGAGGAGAGGAGAGGAGAGGAGAGGAGAGGAGAGGAGACATTATTCTGGTATGAGATGCCCAGGGTCAAACTCAGGACCTCACGAGTGAGAGTCCATCTCTCAGGCTGCTCAGGTGGGAGGTTTAAACTCTCTCTTCTCCAGATTGAGCCAGAATGCTTGTCCTCAGCCTGGCTGATGGTGTCTCTGGTCTCTTTGCCAGAAAACTGTATGCATTTTTCTTTTTATTTTAAACTTTATTTATATTTTATTTGATAGAACTGAGAGAAATTGAGAGGGAAGGAGTTGGTAGAGAGGGAGGGAGAGAGAGAGCAAGAGGGAGAGAGAGAGAGAGAGAGAGAGAGAGAGAGAGAGAGAGAGAGAGAAGGCATCTGTATCCCTGTTTCACCGCTTATGTAACCTCCCCCCCCCTGCATATGGGGACTAGGGATTTGAACCTGGGTCCTTGCACATGGTAATATGTGCTCTTAACCAGGTGTACCACCACTCGGCCCCTGGGAAGGCTTAATAGCCCATGCTTGACCTAGTGTTGTGAGGTCAGCTGCGGAACTTTTGGACTTGGGGCCTTATAGATCAGAAGGAAACTGGGAGAAGAAAGCCTGATATTGCTCCTGGATCCATGCTTCTGAACACGATGTGTAGATGTGATGTATGGCACAGCAGCAACCATCTTGAGACCATGAAGAGGAAAGCTATGAGAACCAGAAAGTTTCAGCCCAGTGCTCTGTCATTTTCTTCTAGAAGATTACCTGTTTCTTTAGGACAATTATTAGCAATTATTCCCAGCAGTGGCATTCACTTGAGAGACAAAAATTCTTTTTCCCTTATAAAGAGGTTCTCTTTTGGGGTTCTCTGTGTTGAGCACAGGCTCTGTCTCCTGGAGCTGAAGATGCAGGTGGAAGGAAGAGAAATGTCCCTCTGTTAAGGACTAGGGACTGAAGGATAGTGGGGGTTCTGGTGTGTGTGTTTGGGGGGAGGTGGGGTGGGTGAAGAGGTTGACTCCTTTCACAGTGCCTAAAGGCCTCCCCAGCTTCAGCCGCTGCACCTCATTCACACAAGGAACTAAAGCTGCCTCACCCTGAACTGAGCTCCAGAAAGCTCTCAGGCCCTAGACCTAGGTCCATCCCAGCTCTGCCCCTCACTGCCCAGCCAATACCCCAGGGCAAATGTGCTGAGCCCTCAGCTGTGACCAGGACACACTTTCCTTCCTCAGGGAAGCGACTAACCCCAGGCTCCTGGGCTCTGAGCCTCTTCTCAGAACCTCAGTCCTCCATGAAGACTTATCTGTGCTGTGTTCTGGGTGGTGATACACCGGGGGGGGGGGGGGGGGGGGATAAGAAGAGGATAAGACGGCAACTTGCGAAGGCTATAGGAAGTTCACTGGACTAAATGAGGTAGAAAACAGTAACCAAGAGAAGGGCGGAGAGGAAAAAGGAGTCAGCTGCTTCACAGGCGAGACTGAGGGAGGCCTGTCAGCAGAGAGAGAGAGCCCACTGCCCACTGCTTGGCAGAAGAGCACTGGTCACACACCTACCCACTGAAACTGGGTTTTGTGTGAAAGCAGAGTCAAGGAGTGTGTCCTTAGCCGACCTGGCCGATTTCTGTCCTATTCAATTGCTAGGTGGAAGGATTTTCTTTTCTTTAATATTTATTTATTCCCTTTTTGTTGCCCTTGCTTTTATTGTTGTTGTAGTTATTATTGTTGTTGTTATTGATGTCGTCGTTGTTGGACAGAACAGAAAGAAATGGAGAGAGGAGGGGAAGACAGAGAGGGGAGAGAGAAAGATAGACACCTGCAGACCTGCTTCACCGCTTGTGAAACAACTCCCCTGCAAGTGGGGAGCCGGGGCTTGAACCGGGATCCTTATGCCGATCCTTGTGCTTCTTGCCATGTGTGCTTAAGCCGCTGTGCTACTGCCTGACTCCAGGAAGGTTTTTCCTTTCCTTTCCTTCCCCTTCCCTCCACTCCCCACCCCTCCCCTCCCCTCCCCTCCCCTCGTTTTCCCTTCTTTTTTCTTTTCCTTTTATATCCAGAATGACTAGAAGCAGACTGCTGGCTTTTGTGCATGTGAATGTCTTAAGCCTGGAGTTTGTTACTGGCCTAGCCCTGAACCATTGCTATTCTGTCCTCCTGGCAAAAGCACAATTTATAATTTTATGTCACAGTGCTCCAGGGGCTCGTCTCCTGCAGTAGGAGTGGAAACCAGAGACCTTAGGGACTGGAGAGTTGGGGACCAGAGAGCCCAGGTTGGGAGCAGCTCAGAAGTTTTGGGGCCTCCATGGGGCAGGGACATGGGGGATGGGAGTGTGTGTGGAGGGAATGGGGAGGCAAGGATGAGTCAGAAAAAGATCCAGCCTTGAGCAATGCAGAACAAGGAAAGACTCCACCTTCCTGAACCCAGTGATCTGTGTCCTGCTGCTTCTTGTGCCAATGAGTTGAAGCTCACAGAGGTGCAAGTCAAGGGCGGGAGGTGGCGTCCCCAGAACAGGGACTTTCTGGTAAGGCACCGCTCAGGGTTTCCTTCCTGTCTCCTGGAGACCCAGCAGCCAGGAAGTTCAGTCTACTCTGTGCCTTCTGGCTTCCTGGAAACTCCTCCTCCTATTCCTCCCCCTCCTCCCTTTTAAAATTGCCACCAGAATTATTGCTGGGATTCAGTGCCAGCACTATGAATCCACTGCTCCTGGAGGCTATTTTCCCCATATTTCCCCCTTTCCATTCTATTTGACAGGGCAGAGAGAAATTGGGAGGGAAGGAGAGATAGAGAGGGAAAGAGAAAGATAGACACCTGCAGACCTGCTTCACCTCTCACGAAGTGTCCCCCCTGCAGGTGGGGAGCAGGGGCTTAAACCTAGGTCCTTGCGCATAGTAATACGTGTACTTAACTGGGTGTACTTAGCTGTGCCTGCTCCCTCCTCCAACTTCTACAGAGTCAGAATGCAGGGAAGCAGCCCCTCAGGTGCTGGGTGGTGCTTAGCAAGTTTTCAACAACTCCTCACACCTGGATCCCCTGTGCCCATGACAGACCAGAGGCAGGATCAAAGAGGCTGAGTGACAGCCATGGGGTCACACCATGTCCCCACTCAGGCACGGTGACCTCAGCCCCACATCAGAGGCTGACTTCTGGGAACTCCTGGGAGTTTATTTATAAGATGGAAATATTGACAAGAGCATAAGATAAGAGGGGTACAATTCCACACAATTCCCACCACTAGAACTCTGTATCCCATCCTGTCCCTGGATAGCTATCCTACCTACTCTTTATCCCTCTGGGAGCATGGACCCAGTGTCATTATGGGGTGCAGAAGGTGGAAGGTCTGGCTTCTGTAATTGCTTCCCCTCTGAACATGGGTGTTGACAGGTCAATCCATACTCTCAGCCTATCTGTCTCTTTCCCTAATGGGGCACGGCTCTGGGGAGGTGGGGCTCCTGGACATATTGGTGGGGTTGTCTGCCCAGGGAAGTCCGGCTGGCATCATCTTAGCATCTGGAACCTGGTGACTGAAAAAGAGTTAGCATATAAAAGCGAACAAATTGTTGAATAATCATGAACCTAAAGGCAAGAATATTGCAGATGAAGATTTGGGGTCTCCATTTTGGAAAAAGCTAGTAGGTCTATTTTAGGTATATTCCAAGGGGCCCATGACCTTACTAGTTTTTGCCTGAGCCTGACAGCTAACATGCAGGTAACATATGTTATTGTCTGGGGAGATGGTGTCACAGTTGGACTTTCTCTGTCTCTCTCTCTCTCTTTTATTTTTAAAATTTATTTATTAATTCACTTTTGTTGCCCTTGTTTTATTGTTGTAGTTATTATTGTTGTTGGATATGACAGAAAGAAATGGAGAGAGGATGGAAGGATACAGAGGGGGAGAGAAAGAGAGACACCTGCAGACCAGCTTCACCACCTGTGAAGCGACTCCCCTGCAGGTGGGGAGCTGGGGGCTCAAACCGGGATCCTTCTCCCAGTCCTTGCACTTTGCGCCACATGGGCTTAACCCACTGCGCTACCGCTACTCTTTTTTTTTTTTTGATAGACAGAAAGAAATGGAGAGAGAGAGGAGATATAGAGAGGGAAAGAGACAGAGACAGACAGACACCTGCAGCATTACTTCACCATTTGTGAAACTTCCGCCTACAGGTGGGGACTAGGGGCTCGAACCCAAGTCCTTGCTCATGGTGACATGTAAGCTCTATCAGGTGTGCTCCCACCTGGACCCCAGCCTTGGCTTCTGACTCCTATTGGGCTCTTTCTAGCCTTCTGACCTTCGGGACAATGATATAATAAATTCATGACGTGTTAAGTCACAGAGTTTGTGGCAATCTGTCACAAGAGCCTAGGCTATGTCACAATAGCCTCCTCAGCTATGCTGGTGTGTCATGGTGCAGTTTCTCACAGCGGGAACAAGCACCTCTCCAGCCCAGTAGGGGGATGCTCAGCTGGTGTTCCCGACACTGTACCCCCAGGCCTGTGCTTTCTCTAGTGTCCAGTCAGCTCTCTGTGACCCGGAGCAAGGACACCAATGTCTGGTGGACTCCAGAGCCCTGGCAGGCAGGTGCAGTCACTCTAGCCCTCTCTCCTACCCCTAGATGTCCACCTGCTCCTGGTGCCTGGTGCCAGTGTGCAAGATGCCCATATCACAAACCTGTGTCATGTTAAGTCACCTGCCTAAAATTTCTGTGTCTTTTATTATTATTATTATTTTATAATGTCACGGGGGCTCAGTGTCTACACAACAAATCCACCTCTTTCAAGGGCATTTTTTTAAAAAAAAATTTATTGGTTTACTATTGGATAGAGACAGATGTTGAGAGAGGGAGAGAGAGGAAGAGAGACAGAGAAACACCTGCAGCCCTGCTTCACCACTTGTGAAGCTTTCCTTCTGCAGATGGGAACCAGGGGCTTGAACCTGGGTCCTTGTGCACTATAATGTGTGTGCTTAACCAGGTGCGCCACCACCTGATCCCAGGGACATTTTAAGAAAGTATCTTTATTTATATATTGAATAGAGACAGCCAGAAATTGAGAGGGAAGTGGATGATAAGAGAGGAAGAGAAACAGAGAGACACCTGCAATACTGGTTCACCACTCACAAAGCTTTCCCTGTGCAGGTAGGAATTGGGGCCTAGAACCCAGGGCTTTGCGCATTGTAACTTGTGCGCTCATCCCGGTGGGCATCCACCTGGCCCCAGCTTCCTTCTTTTTTAAAAATGTTTTTATTATCTTTGTTTATTTAGTGGACAGAGACAGCCAGAAATCGAGAGGAAGGGTGAGACAGAGAGACACCTGCAGCCCTGCTTCACCATTTGCAAAGCTTTCCCCCTGCAGGTGGGGACCGGGGGCTTGAACCCATGTCCTTGAGCATTGCAACATGTGTATTCAACCAGGAGCACCACCAGCCAGCACTTTCTTTCTTTCTTTCTCTCTCTCTTTCTTTCCTCTCTCTCTCTCTCTCTCTCCCTCCCTCCCTCCTGGTAGAGTGCACCTATTACTGTGAGCAAGGACCTGGGTTCAAGCCCCTGGTCTTCCCTTGTGGGAAGGAAGGCCCCTGAGTGGTGGAGCAGTGCTGGAGGTGTCTCTCCTGTCTGCCTCTCATCCTCATGCAGGCACTGAGCTACAGAAATAATCCAGGTGGCAAAATAAATAAATAAATAAATACATACATACTAGCAATCTTGATGTGAGAGATGGTTAGGTCTTCTCTTCAAAAGAACATGAATAGAACAACTGTTTAGTACAAAAATTCTTTTTATAAATTGTTATCTATGACCACCTGTGGCCCGTAGTTTTGTATTCTTTTTTAAAAATAATTATTTATTTATTTTCCCTTTTGTTTTCTTTTTTCATTGTTATTGTAGTTATTATTATTGTTGTTGTTAGATAGGACAGAGAGAAATGGAGAGAGGAAGGGAAGACAGAGAGGGGGAGAGAAAGATAGACACCTGCAGACCTGCTTCACCAGGGAGTTGGGGGCTTGAACTGGTATCGTTATGTGGTCCTTGCGCTTTGCACCATTTACGCTTAACCCACTGCGCTACCACTGGACTCCTGTAGTTCTGTGTTCTTTAGGTCAGCTCCTTGCAGTGCTGGCTAATCCTCCAGCAGAGACCCTCAGACGCTCGTCCTCCTCTCCTTATTTAGGCAGCGGGGAGACTGTGAGCGCTGCTGCAGCCCAGGGGTGGAGGAGACAGTTGTTCTGTGTCAGGTATAAAAGATAGGAGAGTGGTCCAGGAGGTGGCGCACTGATAGAGCTTTGGACCCTAAAGCATGAGGTCCTGAGTTCGATACCTGGCAGCATATGTGCCAGAGTGATATCTGGTTCTTTCTCTCTCCTCCCGTCTTTCTCATCAATAAATAAAGTCTTTTTTTAAAAAAATGACGGGAGACGCTGCTATCTGAGGGCCACTGTTGGTGGCACGCCCTGTTGCAAAAGAATAAACGCTTTGCTTCAACTCCTTATTTTTTGCCTTGATAAGTAATTTTAATTGGACGTCATTTATAACATGGAGTGAAGGTGTGATTGTCCTTGAATTTCTGGGACAGCTTTGGGAACCCAGAGAAGTGAGAGCATGGAAGGTGACCTTTCTTTCTTTCTTTCTTTCTTTCTTTCTTTCTTTCTTTCTTTCTTCCTTTCTTCCTTCCTTCCTTCCTTCCTTCCTTCCTTCCTTCCTTTCTACCAGAGCACTGGTCAGCTCTGGCTTATGGTGATGCAAGGGATTGAACCTGGGACTTCAGAGCTTCAGCTGTGTGTGCCATTATACTATCTACCCCCACCCAGGTGACTTTCCACAGAGGCGTGATTGAAAAAGGCAGAGTGGGGGAGTAAGCTAGTAGGAGTGCAGACACCGAGGCCTGCTCAGCCATGGGGGGGGGTGAAGTCAGAAATGGGGGCGTGGGAGGAACAGAGAGGATGCTCACAGCCAGTGCCAGCCAGCTCCAGAGTGAGTGTCTCTGGTGGGAAGTCACTTGTGGGCACTAGGGGAACCCAGGCCAAGTCAGATTCAGTCCAAGGGGGACCTCACAGCCAAGGCCTCTGAAGTTCCTGCTCAGCCTTCACTGGCAAGCCGGCCAGGGGCTTAGAAAGCAGTCCGGGGGGCTGGATGGTGATGCACCCGGTTGAGCACACATGTCACCATGTGCGAGGACCCTGGTTGGAGCCTCTGCTCTTGACCTGCGGAGGGGATACTTGATGAGCCGTGAAACAGTGCTGGAGGTGTCCCTTTTCCTCTCTCTCTGTCTCTCTCTGTCTCTCTCTCTCTGTCTCCCCTTCCCTCTCAGTTTCTCTTTGTCCTATTAGTAAAATATTGGGGGGGTGGAGGAAAAATGTCCGAGAGGAGCAGTGGATTTATAGTGCTGGCAACTGAGCCCCAGAGGTAACCCGGGTGGCCACAACAACAATAATAAAGTTAACAACAACAAAAGAAGAAGAAGAAGAAGAAGAAGAAGAAGAAGAAGAAGAAGAAGAAGAAGAAGAAGAAGGGGAAGGGGAAGGGGAAGGGGAAGGGGAAGGGGAAGGGGAAGAGGGAGAAGGAGAAGGAGAAGGAGAAGAGGAAGAGGAAGAGGAAGAGGAAGAGGAAGAGGAAGAAGAAGAAGCAATCAAGAAAACATTCTAGAACACTCATAGGTTCCTGGTATTTGCAAGGGCAGGTGTCCTGAACATGAGATTAGGAGGAACCACGTGATGGGGCGAGGCCATCTTATAATTGCATGATGGGGTGTGTGCCTGTGTAGGCTGGGGTGGGGGGACTAATGAGAGGTGAAGCTGGAGGAGCCGGAGTGATAAGGGTTAACAGGGAGAGCGAGCAAAGCTGACTCCCAGGAAGTGAGACACCTTCCCTGGAGAAGAGGGGTGCCCCTCCCCTCCCCCCAGAACACCAGCAGGAAGCAGCCAGGCTCCATATCTCTCCCATTCACATGGGAGCCATCACATACAATCTGAAGCCCTTAGAGGGCAGTTTAGGGAAGGCAGAACCCTTCCCGCTGAGCCCTGCAGGAAGCCGGGGAGAAGGGACCAGAGGCAGGGCCAGAAGCATCACAGTGTCTGCTGCCCTCCCTGCTGCAAAGGCTGTAAGATGCAGATGCAGATGCTGGCTGAGGAGAACACCTGAAGACAGAGGCCAATGCACATCCTCTGAAGACACAGCCTGTCCTCTGAAGGGACTAAAACGCTGGGAAGACCAAGACGCTGAGGGGCTTAGTGCCGTCCTCTCCTCTCCTCTCCTCTCCTCTCCTCTCCTCTCCTCTCCTCTCCTCTCCTCTCCTCTCCTCTCCTCTCCTCTCCTCTCCTCTCCTCTCCTCTCCTCTCCTCTCCTCTCCTCTCCCCTCCCCTCCCCTCCCCTCCCCTCCCCTCCCCTCCCCTCCCCTCCCCTCCCCCTCCCCTCCCCTCCCCTCCCCTCTCCTCTCTCCCCTCCCCTCCCCTCCCCTCCCCTCTCCTCTCTCCCCTCCCCTCCCCTCCCCTCTGCTCTCCTCTCATCTCTTCTCTCCCCTCACCTCCCCTCCTCTCTCCCCTCCCCTCTCCCCTCCCCTCCTCTCTGCCCCTTCCCACTTCTCCCCTACTTTCTTGGGTCTTCATGACTACGTGGTTTGTACTTTCTTCGCCTTTTCTGTCCTCTTTCTTTTCTTTCCTTCTCTCTCTCTTTTTTTTTTTTCTTCTTTTTTTTGCCTCCAAGGTTACTACTGGAGCTCAGTGCCAGCACTATGAATCCTGGCGGCCATTTTTTTTCCATTTTACTGGATAGGACAGGAAGAAATTGAAAGGGGAGGGGGAGATAGAGAGGGAGACAAAGAGAGACACCTGCAGACCTGCTTCACTGCCTGTGAAACGTTCCTCCTGCAGGTGGGGAGCCAGGGCTGGAACCTGGATTCTTGAGCGGGTCCTTGTGCTTAGTACTGAGTGCCTAACCAGGTGCACCACTGCCCAGCTCCCTATCCTTACTTCTCTCTCCCAATACACATCTTCTCCCTGAAACATGACTGACTCTTTGTGATTCTTCTGTGGAGAAGTCAGTCTTTAGACCCCCACAGGAGGGGACAGGGAGCCGGCCCCAGTTAGCTGCTCCCTCCCCCCAACAGAGCCACTGTCACACAGCCAGGAGGGAGTCAGCCTCCCCGGGTTCCTAGGTGGCCATAGCAAGAAAGCAGGCCTGGAAGGCTGGGCAGGGACTGGGGTGTGGGGTGTGTGTGTGTGTGTGTGTGTGTGTGTGTGTGTGTGTGTGTGGCGGGGGGGAAGAGCTAGGAGCCAGTGTGTCTTTGGGAAGAGGGAACAGGGCACAGGGAAGGGAACAGAAGTGACCTTGCCCAGCCCCAGCCCTGGTGGGGGCAGGGTGAAAGGTCAGAAGAGAGAAGGAGGCAGAAAGGCCAGGTGGATAAGTTGTCAGGAGAGGTGACAAGATACAGAGCAGGAATAATGCAGAGTCACCAAGACGGGCACAGATGAGGTGACTGCAAAGACCTAAGGTTCTGAGGACAGTGCTGGGGTGGGGAGGAGAGGACAAAGGCCTAGAGCTTTAGGGCTGCAGTCCCCGATCCCTGTGCACTAAGAGGACTTCTTCTAGCGTTTGCCCTTCTTCCGTAGCCAGTCAACAGCGTCAGGTTGAGCCTGATGTAAAGTTTCGAGACCTCCTTTGAATCTGGAGAGGTGGCAGTCGTTGACTATGTGGGTCATTGTCTGTAGCCACAGGGGCAGTTCGGGTCGTCTCTGGCTCACAACTCACGGAAAGTCTGAACTTCACCCACTCAAGTAGGAAGGCCTGGAAGCTTCTTCACAGATTGGGTGCCGGTAGCCAACCCCCTCCCGTCTCCCATCCTCCTGTATCTCCAAACTCAGTGGCCAGTCACTAAGAGGACTGAGAGCATCTGTCACCAGAGTGACACCAGCTGCAGGACTGGGAGCTGGGCCTTCCAGCTCAGGGGAGAGTCACTTCCCACGAAGCCAAGGTGGTGGTGGTGGTGGTGGTGGTGGTGGTGGTGTGTGTGGGGTTCCCTGGCAGGGCTGGTCATTCAGGAGCCTCCTCTACCCAGGATGTGATACCCAGGGGCTTGGTGCGGGGGTGGATGGCAGGGCTCATGGAAGGGGTTCCTGATGCTGGAATGCTGACTGGCTGTGCTGGCTATGACAAGGCTTAAAATAAAAGGCAGAGGGGGCCAGGCAATAGCACAGCAGGTTAAACGCACATGGCACAAAGTGCACAGACTGGCTTAGGGATCCTGGTTCGAACCCCTGTCTCCCCACCTGCAGGGGGGGTGCCGGTGGGTTCCTGCTTCACAAGTGGTGAAGCAGGTCTGTCTATCTTTCTCTCCCCCTCTCTGTCTTCCTCTCCTCTCTTGATTTCTCTCTGTCCTATCTAACAACAATAATAACAACAACAATGATAAACATCAGGGGCAACAAAAGAGGAAAATAAATTAAAAAAAAAAAAAGAAAGAAGGGGGCCACCAGGTGGACCATCCAAGGACCTGGGTTCAGGCCTCCACTCACCACCTGCGCGGGGGAAGCTTCAGGAATAATGAAGCAGTGCTGCAGGTCTCTCTCTGTCTCTCTCTTCTTCTGGGTTGTCACTGGGGCTCGGTGCTAGCAGTACAAATCCACGGCTCCTGGAGGCCATCTTTTCTCCATTGTTGTTGTTGCTGTTATTGGATAGGACAGAGAGAAATCAAGAGAGGAGGGGAAGACAGAGAAGGGGAGAAAAAGATAGACACCTGCAAATCTGCTTCACCACTTGTGAAGCGACTCCCCAGGTGAGGAGCCGGGGCTGAAACCGGGATCCTTGAGCTTCTCACTATATGTGCTTAACCCCGTGTGGTACCATTTGCCCTCTTCCCCCTTCTATCTCTCTCTCATGGCAATGAATTTCTTGCTGGAAAAAAATAGTTTTTTTATTAGACCTCATTTAATTTTTTAAATTTTTAAAAAATTTTTTATATGTATTTTATTTATTTATTCCCTTTGTTGCCCTTGTTGTTTTTATTGTTGTAGTTATTACTGTTGTTGTCATTGTTGGATAGGACAGAGAGAAATGGAGAGAGGAGGGGAAGACAGAGAGGAGGAGAGAAAGATAGACACCTGCAGACCTGCTTCACCGCCTGTGAAGCGACGCCCCTGCAGGTGGGGAGCTGGGGCTCGAACCGGGATCCTTATGCCGTTCCTTGCGCTTCGCGCCACCTGCGCTTAACCCGCTGCGCTACAGCCCAACTCCCTAGACCTCATTTTAATGACAGAAAAAATCATTCTGGAATTGTGAATTTTAGTTTAAACATAGTCTCGCTGGTGCTGGGAGAGAGCTCATCTGCGAATGGATCTTGTTTAAAATATATAGATATTGGACTCAATGCCACATGAGTGGCTAAGACAGTCGCTTATGGGCAGCACCACCATAAGCCAGAGCTGCGCAGTGCTCTGGGAAAGAAACGAGAAGTTGCATATATACTCAAGCAAATACTACTTAGATGTTAAGAGTGAGGAGATCATCTCCTCTGCTTCATCTTGGGTGGAGCTTGAAGGAATCCCCACAAGGAAGTCTCACAGCCCAGCGTGTTCACCTCACACCCAAAGGTGAGGTGTTTCAAGACCTTAGCCCTCTTTTGACCTTGGGGAGTGTCCACCCCAGGTTTGTGGCCTCATTGTCAGCTCAGGTTAGTGATTCAGGCCCCGTGGCACAAGGATTTCAAAACAGGGACATGTGACTTAACCACGTGGAGAAAGAGAGGGCTCAGGCTATGAGGTCAGCAGGCCGAGGTCAGCAGGGAGCGGACACCCCCAGCCAGAGCTGACTTACGGCCCTGCCCCCCACCCTCCCAGTCAGAGGACCAGCCACAAGGGAAAGCCCATCACCATGACTGGCAGAAAAACGACCCTGGGGGTGGCGGGTGGGGTGGGACTGGGGCTACTATTTCATATAGCTGCCTTCTGAGCTGGAAACAGGAAACACGAAACATCCCAGGGCCATGCCCCTCCCTCCTTACCACCTACACATCCTTTGTTCTATTATTATTACTATTTTATTTTTATTTTTTTATTTTTTTTTTGCAGAGCTGGGACTTGTAGCATGCACCTGCAATGTCCCACTCCATTCAGATAGACAGAACGGGAAAGACAGAGACAGACACCTCAGCGCCAGAGCTTCCCCTGGCCACATGTGTGGTAAAGAAGGTGACTTATAGGAGTCAGGCAGTATAGCACAGTGGGTTAAGCGCGCGAAGTTTAAGGACCAGCATAAGGATCCTGGTTGGAGCCCTTGCAGGGGAGTCGCTTCACAGGTGGTGAAGCAGGTCTGCAGGTGTCTTTCTTTCCCCCTCTCTGTCTTTCCCTCCTCTCTCCATTTCTCTCTGTCCTAACAATGACAACATCAATAACAACAACAATAATAAAAAACAAGGACAACAAAAGGGAAAAATAATTTTTTCTTTATAAAAGAATACAATAAAAAAGAGAAATGGACCTATTTTAAAAAACTTTTTTTTTTTGACTTGTGAGAGGCCAGAGCACCACTTTGCTTGCATCTCCCTTCCTTTCTTTTTTTTTTCTTTCTTTCTTCCTTTCTTTTTTTTTTTTTTTTTTAAATAATTTGTTTCTTTATTGGGGAATTAATGTTTTACATTCAACAGTAAATACAGTAGTTTGTACATGCATAACATTCCCCAGATTCCCATTTAACAATACAACCCCCACTATGTCATTCATCATCTTTCATGGACCTGTATTCTGCCCATCCACCCACCCACCCCAGAGTCTTTTACTTTGGTGTAATACTCCAATTCCATTTCAGGTTCGACTTGTGTTTTCTTTTCTAATCTTGTTTTTCAACTTCGGCCTGAGAGTGAGATCATCCCATATTCATCCTTCAGTTTCTGACTTATTTCACTCAACATGATTTTTTCAAGGTCCATCCAAGATCGGCTGAAAACAGTGAAGTCACCATTTTTTACAGCTGAGTAGTATTCCATTGTGTATATATACCACAACTTGCTCAGCCACTCATCTGTTGTTGGACACCTGGGTTGCTTCCAGGTTTTGGCTATTACAAATTGTGCTGCCAAGAACATATGTGTACACAGATCTTTTTGGATGGATGTGTTGGGTTCCTTAGGATATATCCCCAGGAGGGGAATTGCAGGGTCATAGGGTAGGTCCATTTCTAGCCTTCTGAGAGTTCTCCATACTGTTCTCCACAGAGGTTAGATCAATTGACATTCCCACCAGCAGTGCAGGAGGGTTCCTTTGACCCCACACCCTCTCCAGCATTTGCTGCTGTTACCTTTTCTGATGTATGACATTCTCACAGGAGTGAAGTAATATCTCATTGTTGTCTTTATTTGCATTTCTCTGACAATCAGAGACTTGGAGCATTTTTTCATGTGTTTCTCGGCCTTTTGGATCTCTTCTGTGGTGAATATTCTGTCCAAGTCTTCCCCCCATTTTTGGATGGGGTTATTTGTTGTCTTGTTGTTGAGTCTGGCAAGCTCTTTATATATGTTGGTTATTAAACTCTTATCTGATTATGGCATGTAAAGATCTTCTCCCATTCTGTGAGGGGTCTCTTGGTTTGGGTAGTGGTTTCTTTTGCTGTGAAGAAGCTTTTTAATTTGATGTAGTCCCATAGGTTTATACTTGCCTTAGTCTTCCTTGTAATTGGATTCATTTCATTGAAAATGTCTTTAAAATTTATGCGGAAAAAAGTTCTGCCAATATTTTCCTCTAAGTATCTGATAGTTTCTGGTCTAACATCCAAGTCCTTGATCCACTTGGAATTTACTTTTGTATTTGGTGAAATACAGTGATTCAGTTTCATTCTTCTGCATGTTTCAACCCATTGTTTCCAACACCATTTGTTGAAGAGACTCTGCTTTCCCCATGTAATAGTCTGGGCCCCTTTGTCAAAGATTAGATGTCCATAGGTGTGGGGCCTCATTTCTGGGCTCTCAATTCTATTCCACTGGTCAGTGTGTCTGTTCATGTTCCAGTACCAAGCAGTTTTGATGACAATGGCCCTATAATACAATTTGGAAGTGTGATGCCTCCAATTCTGTTCTTTTTTCTCAAGATTGTTTTGGCAATTCTAGGTCTTCTCTGGTTCCAGATAAACATTTGTAGCATTTTTTCTATTCTCCTAAAAAATGTGCTTGGGATGTTGATGGGGATAGCATTAATTTGTAGATGGCTCTGGGTAGTATATTCATTTTGATGATGTTAATTCTTCCAACCCATGAACATGGAATATCTTTCCACTTCTTTGTGTTTTTTTCAATTTCTTTGAGTAGTGATTCATAATTTTCAGTATACAAGACTTTCACTTCTTTGGTTAGGTTTACTCCTAGATATTTTATTGTTTTTGTTGCTATAGAAAAAGGAACTGATTTCTGGATTTCAATTTCTTCTAACTTAGTGTTTGCATAGAGGAATGCCACTGACTTTTGAATGTTAATTTTATAGCCTGACACATTACTGTATTGCCTGATGATTTCCAAAAGCTTCTTGCTGGATTCCTTAGGTTTTTCCATGTATACTATCATGTCATCTGCAAATAAGGAGAGTTTGACTTCTTCTCTTCCAATCTGTATGCCTTTAATTCCTTGCTCCTGCCTGATTGCTATGGCAAGAACTTCCAACACAATGTTGAATAGTAATGGTGATAGTGGGCAGCCCTGTCTAGTACCTGATCTGAGGGGAAATGCTTCCAGTTTTTCACCATTGAGTATGATGTTGGCTGTAGGTTTGCTATATATAGACTCCACTATCTTCAGGAATTTTCCATCTATTCCCATTTTTTGTAGTGTTTTGATCATAAAGGGATGTTGTATTTTGTCAAAGGCTTTCTCTGCATCTACTGATATGACCATGTGGTTTTTGGCCTTGCTTTTGTTGATGTGGTGGATCACATTGATTGATTTACGTATATTAAACCAACCTTGCATGCCTGGGATAAACCCCACTTGGTCATGATGAACAATCTTTTTGATATACTGCTGTATCCGGTTGGCTAGAATTTTGTTCAATATTTTCGCATCTATGTTCATCAGAGATATTGGTCTGTAGTTTTCTTTTTTGGTTGTTTCCCTGTCTGCTTTTGGTATCAGGGTGATGTTGGCTTCATAGAAGCTGGCAGGGAGTATTCCAGTGTCTTCAATCTTCTGGAAGACTTTTAAAAGTAGAGGTATTAGTTCTTCTTTGAAAGTTTTGAAGAATTCATTTGTAAAACCATCTGGTCCAGGACTTTTATTTTTGGGAAGATTTTTGATAACTGTTTCAATTTCATTAGCTGTGATGGGCCTGTTTATGTTATCTACTTCCTCTTTACTTAGTTTTGGAAATTGGTAGGTATCTAGGAAATCATTCATTTCTTCCAGGTTCTCTAGCTTGGTGGCATATAGTTGTTCATAGAAGCCTTGCATGATATGTTGAATTTCTGCAGTGTCTGTTGTGATTTCTCCTCTTTCATTTACTATCCAATTTATTTGGGTCTTCTCCCTTTTTTGTTTTGTGAGTCTGGCTAAAGGTTTGTCGATTTTGTTTACTCTTTCGAAGAACCAACATTTACTTTCATTGATCTTTTGTGTGGTTTTCCTATTCTCAATGTTATTTATTTCTGCCCTAACTTTAGTGATTTCTGTCCTTCTGGTTGCTTTAGGATTCCTTTGTTGTTCTTCTTCTAGGTCTTTAAGATGTGCAATCAGGCTGTTTATTTGTGCCTTTTCTTGTTTCCTAATGTGTGCTTGTATAGCTATGAACTTCCCTCTTAGGACTACATTAGCTGTGTCCCAAATATTTTGATAGCTTGTGTCTTCATTTTCATTGAACTCTCGAAACATTTTGATTTCTTCCTTGATTTCCTCTTTGACCCAGAAGTTGTTAAGAAGTGTACTGTTGAGCTTCCACATTTTGGGACTGTTACTAATCTTTTGTTGATTGTTAAGTGTTAGTTTAATTCCACTGTGGTCTGAGAAGATGCTTGGGATGATTTCAGTGCTCTTGAATTTGCTGATGCTGTCTTTGTGGCCTAACATATGGTCTATCCTTGAGAATGATCCATGTGGATTTGAGTAAAATGTGTATTCCAGTTTCTTGGGATGAATGACTCTGAAAATGTCCAATAGTTCTAGTTTATCTATCTCTTCATTTAGCTCCCTTATGTCTTTACTGATTTTCTTCCTGGATGATCTGTCAAGTTGAGATAGTGGGGTGTTGAAGTTCCCTACTATGATTGTGTTACTGTTAATATATTGCTGTAGCTCTTTCAGTAGAAGTTTGATGTATTTAGATGGCTTCTCATTGGGTGCATAGATATTAATAATTGTTAAGTCCTCTTGATTGACTGATCCTCTGAGCATTAAGTAGTGTCCATTCCTATCTTTTTTAATCTTATCTATTTTAAAGTCTATCATGTCAGATATGAGAATAGCTGTTCCTGCCCTTTTTTGTGGGCCATTGGCTTGAATGATAGTTTTCCATCCTTTCACTTTAAGTCTGTGTTTGTCTTGTTGAGTTAGGTGAGTTTCCTGAAGACAACATATTGTTGGGTTGTGTTTTCTGATCCATCTTCCTACTCTGTGTCTTTTAATAGGTGAATTCAGGCCATTCACATTTATTGATATCAAAGATTGAAGATATTTTAACGCCATTCTTGTAGATTTTTAGAGTGTTTTGATATATGTCCTATTTGTGGTGGTCTGGTTGTTTATAGGAGACCTTTCAGAACTTCTTTCAGGGCAGGCTTGGTGATGGTTGCTTCCTTCAACTGTTGCTTGTCTGAGAAGGTTTTGATGCTTCCATCTAGTCTGAATGACAGTCTAGCAGGATATAGTATTCTTGGCTGAAAGCCTTTCTCATTGAGCACTCGATAGATATCTTGCCATTCTCTTCTGTCCTGTAGTGTTTGTATGGAGAAGTCTGCTGCTAATCTTACGGGTTTTCCTTTGTAGGTGACTCTTTGTTTTTCTCTTGCAGCCTTCAGGATCCTTTTTTTATCCTTATTCCTTTCCATTCTAAGTATGACATGTCTTGGTGTCTTTAGGTCTGGGTTAATTCTGTTTGGGACCCTCTGGGCTTCTTGAATCTTTATGTCTTTGGTGTTGTCTAGACTAGAGAAATTTTCAGCTATTATGGTCTGGAGAATGCTTTCTTCTTCTCCTTCTCTTTCTTCCTCTGGTAAGCCAATAATGCATATATTGTTTCTTTTGAAGTCATCCCATAGGACTCTGTTGTTGTTTTCAGCATCTCTTAATCTCTTTTTGAGATCTCTCACTTCTTTTTTAGTTGTCTCTAATTTATCCTCCATCTTGCTAATTATGTCTTCAGCCTCATAGATTCTATTCTCTCTGCCCTCTACTGCTTTCTGGAGTTCCTCTATTTTGTTGCCCTGCTCTGACACTGTTTTAGCTTGTTCAGCTAGTTGCCTTCTTAGCTCAGCGATTTCAGCTTTCAGCTCTCTAATAACCATGAGATTATTAGAATTTTCTTCCATATTCTCATTTGTTGTTCCTGCATTTCTGATTACAATTTTTTCCAATTATTTACTCACTCCTGTTATTATTTTCTCAGCTAATGTTTGGATTTTGAACTCATTGTTTTGTGCTTCATCCTCTGGAGGACTTTTAGCTGGACTCTTGTCCTGGTTCGAGTCTCCAATATTTTTTCTTGTTGTTTTAACCATTTTATATATTATGTTATGAGTTCCTTTTATCAGTACTTTTCAAATTATTGATCACTATTGCCTGGATTGACTTGTGTCTAAGTAATTTAATTAAAGGTTTTACTGTGGGGGAAGTTAACAGTTTTTTCAATCCCTGAGTTGGAGCTCAGTGGTGTAAAAGCCTCTTTGTTTTTCTTCCCTGTAGGATATGGGAGCCTGAGGGCTTCTAAACTATCAATAGCCTTCTTAGCTTAATCACTGACTCCTGACTAAGAGATAAAGCAGGGTGTGGCAGAGATAATCCAGTGGTTATGCAAAGAGACTTTCACAGCCCCTCAGCTATGCCAAGGAGGTATAGGTCTTCTCCTGAGTTTCCTGGTTAGATCCCTGTCCCCTGGTGTCCCTCCCTGTTGCTGCTCCAGATTCTGAGGGTAGTAGCAATGGAGACTCAGAGTTGCACTTGGTGAGTCTCTGGGGAGTCCTTTCCTCCCTTCAGCTGTCCCCTTGTTGTGGAGCAGACTGGAGGTGGTGTCTCAACTGATAAACTGCTGAACTGTTAGCAGTCACTTAATCTCTCCTTAGGCCCCTCTCTCCTCTCTGTCACCAGCCATGCGTGTTTGTACTCACGGGTGATTTACTGGGTTCCTGTGGTCATTCTAGTCCTGTCTTGTTTCGGTCCGGGTGGTCTCCTTTGGTATTCCTAGTTGATCCGGGAGAGGAGAGGAGAGGAGAGGAGAGGAGAGGAGAGGAGAGAAAGCGATCTGCTGCTCGTAGCTCCGCCTCCGGAAGTCGAATATTCTCTTTCTTCCTTTCTCCCTTCTTCCCTTCTTCCGTTCTCTCTTTCTTTCTTTCACTACCAGTGTAATTGATGGGGCACTCCCCAAAGCTTTTCTTTTATTCTTAATTTTGGATGATAGTGAAGAAACAGAGAAATGGGGCAGGAGATGGGGAGACAGAGAATAGACAGAGCTGCAGCCTGCTCCACTGCTTGCGAAGTGTCTTTCCTGCAGGTGGGAACTGGGGCTTGAACCAGGGTCTTTGCACATGTCAATTTGTGTCCTCAGCGCGGGGTGCCACCACCCAGCCTTCTTTGCTGGTTTGACTCTACCTCTGCCACAGCTCCCAAGACTGACGGAGGCCACAGTTTCCTTAGGGCAGTAGAGGTCAACTTTTTCTTTTTTAAAAAATTTTATTTATAAAAAGGAAACATTGACAAAACCATAGGAAAAGAGCTACCTTTGAGCTCAGCCAAGTCCTGGGGGGTGAGGAGTGTCTGCTTTTATAGTTCTGGGTGGCAGGGGGGTGGCTAAGCAGTAGAGTCCTTGCCTGTGAGGTTCTGGGCCCAATTCCCAGCACAGCAATAAAGAAGAGGGAAAGAGGGA
This sequence comes from Erinaceus europaeus, assembly GCF_950295315.1. NCBI lineage: Eukaryota > Metazoa > Chordata > Mammalia > Eulipotyphla > Erinaceidae > Erinaceus > Erinaceus europaeus. The sequence continues at coordinate 152,291 of NW_026647878.1, forward strand.
GCGAGAGGGAGGGAAGCAAAGCTCTCTAGATGATTCTAACATGCCTCAGAAGTTGACCTCCTCAAAAGAGAGGATGTACAATTCCCACCACCAGAACTCCGCATCCCTCCCTGTTGCTGCTCCAGATTCTGAGGGTAGTAGCAATGGAGACTCAGAGTTGCACTTGGTGAGTCTCTGGGGAGCTCAAAGGTAGTCCCAGCATGTCTTCCAGGTGGGACAGCACTGCTTTGGGTGGCAGTCAGGACTCCGTGAGGACATGCTAATGTGTGACGGAGGTGTCCCTGCACAAAGCGTAATGTCTTGGCGACTTCTAGACTTGACACACAGGGCAGAAGTAACGCCGGACTCACCAGATCTGCAGGCAGTATTCTGAGGGTACCTCAGTGCCTCTTGATGGGGGTCTAGTATCCGGGACCCTTTGCTTGTCTAGTGAGAGGGTGGTGAGGGCTTGGGCGGCAGCTGGGGCCCAGCATCTCCCTAGCACCCTGAAACTGGGGACTCTGTCTCCTTGTTCTTTTTTTTTTTTTTTTTTTTTGCTTCCACAGTTATTGCTGGGACTTGGTGCCAGCACTATGAATCCACTGCTCCTGGCAGCCATTCTTCCCCCCCCCCCCATTTTATTGGATGGGAAAGAGGGAGATTGAGGGAGAGAAAGAGAGATATCTGCAGATCTGCTTCACTACTTGTGAAGCGTCCGCACTGTAGGTGTGGAGCCGGGGGTTTGAACCCAGATCCTTGCACGGGTACTTGTGCTCTTTGTACTGTGTACTCTTAACCTGGTGCGCCACTGCTGACCCCCTTCCTCCTTGTTCTGTAGAGTCCCTTCACCCCAAGGTCAAGACTGTCTGCTTCATCATTCTCTGGGCTGTACAGTGAGGACAAGCCTAGTGTGTCCCGGAAAATGATGATGTAACTGAGAAGGTTCTAGAAGATTCCAGAAGGTGTGAGGTGAGGCGGGGAGGGAGCCAGGAGCTGAATGTGCCTGTTAGGGGACCTGTAGTGACTGTTGCCTCCGTTTGGATACATCTCTCCAGGGAGCTGAGAGGAGAGAGAACACCACTCATGCCGTGTCTTTAAGAGTGGTACAATTCACATGGCAAGTCACACGTGTCATCATCCGGTGCTGTTAAGTCCCTTGGTGTGGCTGTGTAACTGTAGTAACCACTGGATCTTCTCCAGCTTCCCAAGTGGGAGCTCTGGCTTTAGGAAGCAAAAAGTCCCCAGAGTTTTGGTGTATTGCACCGAAGTAAAAGACTCTGGGGCAGGGGGAGGGTTCAGGTCCTGAAACATGATACCTAGAGGGGGCTGAATTTTTATATGGAAAACTGAGAAGTGTTACATGTGTACAAAGTACTGTATTTTACTGTTGACTGTAAACTATTAATCCCCCAGTAGAGAAAAAAAAAAGTCCTCACTCTCTTGTCTCCAGACCCCTGGCCCTGCCAGTCTGCATTCTGTGTCTGCCTGTCCTGGAGATGTCATTCAGCTGGCTACCATGTGCACAAGGTACCATGTGCAAACAGCCTGTGTCCTCGGGTGACTTTGCATCCCATGCTCATCCAGTGCTCATGGTCCAGACCTCTGGTCTTGCATGCCGGCATTGCACGTCAGAATTTTCTTGTCCTCCCTCCCTCCCTCCCTCCCTCCCTCCTTCCTTCCTTCCTTCCTTCTTCTATTTTTTTCTCTTTTATGCCTCTTCTTTCTTTCTTCCTTCCTTCCTTCCTTCCTTCCTTCCTTTCTTTCTTTCTTTTTTTTTTTTTTGTGGAGCTAGAACCTCTCAAAGACAGAATTTCATTGCTTCTGGTACCTTTTTTCATTCAGATAGACAGAGAGAGAGAGAGAGAGAGAGCTACAGGCAGAGAGGGAGAGACATCACAGCATTAGAGCTTACTCTGAAACCAAGTCACTGCCACATGGTGCCAGGCCTTAACTGGGGCTGCCTGACCTAGTGAGCAGCTCACTGGCTCCAGCATTTCCTTTTTGATTTTTTTTTTTTTTACATTTTTCTTCATTGCCACCAGTGTTTGCTCTATGAATCTACCACTCCCAGTGGCCTTTTTTTTCTTTTAAAGAAATTTTTATTTAATAGGACAGAGAGAAATTGAGAGGGGAGAGAGCGATAGAGAGGGAGAGAGACAGAGAGACACCTGCAGCCCTTCTTCACCGCTTGTGAAGCTTCCCCCTGCAGATGGGGACCAGGGGCTTGAACCCAGGTCCTTGCTCACTGTGATGTGTGCACTCAACTGGGTGCCTGCCAAGTCTCCAGGGCCTGATATCTTTGATATTTCTTGGGAGAAAAATAAATTCAAGTTGGAAGGGGAGAGGATGTTAACTGGATTCAGCCCACTCCCCCCACTATGGGAGGGACAATACTGTGCCCACCTCTTCCCCCACCCCCCTACGTGCTAGGGAGGACAAGGAGACAAGGAGATATCCCCTCCAAGATTTCTGAACCCAACTTTGCTAGTCTGAGAGGAGCTTCTGTGACTGCCCCTCCTTCAGTTCTTCAATTCATTTTTCACCAATAGCTTTCATTTGATCAAGCCAGTCCCCTCCCCAAAGCCCACAGTGGCTCCCTATCACCCGTGTGTCTAAACCCCCTGACCCCCTCTCCTCCCCATGGCAGAAGATGTCCAAGGAGTCCCAGACTTCCAATCCAGCCTCAGCTGCCACCTTGTCCCTCCCCACATGTCTGCACAGTCACGTGCCACCTCGCACCCCAATGACTCCAGCTCCCCCTCCTTTGTTCTCCGGCTCAGCCCTGTCCTCAAGGCTTCCTCCTCACCCAGCCTGCCGCCTTCCATGAGCCTTTCTGCCCTAATGAGCGGTTCCTCCTTCCTTGTCATCACAGCAGCCTGAACGTGAGTCAGGACCCAGCCCTGGTGATGATGCCTTGGGTTATGGGCGAGGTGTTTATGAGCCATTTCCTTGCACACAATAGCAGACAGCAGGTGGGCACCAAGGGCACTGACCACACATTCACCTCTGTGGAGGTCAGAAACCCAACTCTTCTATTCACAACAATACGATACTCTCTGGGGAGAGCAGCCTGGCTGAGCCTCTGCTGTCTCTGTCCTTCTCCTCCACCTCTTCCTCTTCTCTCCACCATCCTCTTTTTTATAAGAGTGCCCATCAAATTAGAATTGGAAGAAGGTGAAGTTCTTGCAGCTGCTGATTCTGGGAGTCACTAATGCATTACCGAGAAGAGTGGGGGGAAAGGTCCGGCACCACTGCCTGGCATCTGCCGCTTGCAGGGAGGGAGGGCATCCTTGCTACATGTGCCATTACTCCAGCCCATTGCACCAGGCTCTGGCCCCTTGGAGCAGCCGAAATTCCCTTCTCTTTGGATCCTATAAAAGCGGAAACAAACAAACAGATAAACAAACAACCTCAGTAGTCTCCACCATCAGCAGCATCTGCCTTGGTCAGTTTCAGACTCCTTCACCCAGATCCGCTGTGAGGCCTACATGTCGGAGGCTCTTGGTTCCATCTATGGAACCATGTGTATCAGATGGGTCAGAGTGGTACTTCCTTCATTTCTGTCTCTGTCTTTCTCCAGAGCACTGCTCAGCTCTAGTTTATGGAGGTGCAGAGAATTGCACCTGAGACCTCGGAGCCTCAGATATGAAAGTCTTTTTAGATAACTATTGTATTATCTTCCCTACCCTCTCTCTCTCTTTCTCATGTTTAACTACCTCATGAAAGAAATGTGATGTCTTTTAAAATTAATACTTTTCTTTATTTTTGGGGGGTAGAGATGGATAGAAATTGTAAGGGCGGGAGTCAGGTGGGTTAAGCATACATGGTGCAAAGCACAAGGACTAGTGTAAGGATCCTGGTTCGAGCCCCCAGTTTGAGCCCCTGGCTCCCCACCTGTGAGGGGGTCACTTCACAAGTGATGAAGCAGGTCTACAAGCGTCTGTCTTTCTCTTCCCCTCTCTGTTTTCCCCTCCTCTCTCCATTTCTTTCTGTTCTATCCAATAACGACAATGACAACAACAATAATAATGAGAACAACAATAAAACAACAAGGGCAACAAAAGGGGGAAAAATAGCCTCCAGGAGCAGTGGATTCATAGTGCAGGCACTAAGCCTCAGCAATAACCCTGGAGGCAAAAAAGAAAAAAAAAAGAGAGAAAGAAAGGAAAGAAATTGTAAGGGCAGAAGGAATGAGAGTGAGTGAGAGAGACTAATGCAGCATTGCTTCACTGCTTGTGAAGCTCCCCCCTGCAGGTGGGGGTTGGGAGCTTGAACCTGGACCTGGGTCCTTGCACAATGTAATGTGTACACTCTACGGAGTGCTCCCCTGCCTGGCCCTGATAAGGGTGTGTGTGTGTGTGTGTGTGTGTGTGTGTGTGTGTGTGTGTGTGTGTGTGTGTAAAATCAATAATGGGTTGTAAGATTGTAACATTACAGGTTTAGTTCCACACTGACAAGTTTTTAAATAATGACTTTTAAAATCCCCAATAATTAAAAATAAAAATCTCTCCCTGTGTTCAAGTGACCTGCACTCCATCTAGGTGCACTGTCCTCACACAACTCACCTACCCAGGGCTTTGCTAGCAGCCTCACTGCAGAAGAGCCAAGAACTTGGTCTATAGTCAAGAGCTTTCTCATCCCCCCATCAGACTCTCTGACTCCTTCCTGCAGGCCCCAACGGAGCCTCCATTCCTCTGCTAGCAAGCTAGTGCTTTCATTAAGAGAAAGGCGCCTGCTTTATTTGCTGCCTGCCTGCCTGCCTGCCTTCCTTCCTTCCTTCCTTCCTGCCTTCCTGCCTTCCTTCCTTCCTTCCTTCCTTCCTGCCTTCCTTCCTTCCTTCCTTCTCTCTTTCTTCCTTTCTTCCTTTCTCTCTCTTCTTTTTTTTAAATTTCTTTAATGGGGAATTAATGTTTTACATTCAACAGTAAATACAATAGTTTGTACATGCATAACATTTCCCAGTTTTCCATATAACAATACAGCCCCCACTAGGTCCTCTGTCATCCTTCTTGGATCGGTATTCTCCCCACCCCACCCACCCCAGAGTCTTTTACTTTGGTGCAATACGCCAGTTGCAGTTCAGACTCTACTCGTGTTTTCTCTTCTGATCTTGTTGTTCAACTTCTACCTGAGAGTGAGATCATCCCATACTCATCCTTCTGTTTCTGACTTATTTCACTTAACATGAATTTTTCAAGGTCCATCAAAGATCGGCTGAAAATGGAGAAGTCACCATTTTTAATAGCTGAGTAGTATTCCATTGTGTATATATACCACAACTTGCTCAGCCACTCATCTGTTGTTGGACACCTGGGTTGTTTCCAGGTTTTGGCTATTACAAATTGTGCTGCCAAGAACATATGTGTACACAGATCTTTTTGGATGGGTGTGTTGAGTTCCTTAGGATATATCCCCAGGAGAGGAATTGTAGGATCATAGGGTAAGTCCATTTCTAGCCCTTCTTCTTTTTTTCACTGAAAAATACAAACAAATATTTCTTAGGTCATGGGCTGTGCAGAAAGAGGCTGGGGGTGTGGGGTGTGGGCAGGCTGAGGGCTGTGGTTTTCGGCCTGCTCTCTGGTGTAGGTGAACAGATGCTTCTTGGGAGAGTAATGGCCGCTGTTTGAAGCAGTCTCACAGCTTGAGTCTCACCCTCTTTCATATCCAGTTCCTCATTTCTGCAGCCCTTTCTCCTCTCAACCAGTAAGCACAGCTCAGATAGGCTTCCCACTGGGACCCCTAGCCTAGCTGGCCCCAGAAGACAATTAGGTGGCTCTTCTTTATTTATTTAAAAGCAAACAAACAACCCAGACAGACAAACAAAAACATTTACTGAGGCTGGGTAGTGGCACACCTGGTTGAGCACACAAATTATACTGTGCAAGGACCCAGGTTCAAACCCCTGGTCCTGCAGGGGGAAAGCTTCAAGAGCAGTGAAACAGTACTGCAGGTGTCTCTTTTTTCTTTCTTTCCTCCTTTCTCTCTCTCTCTTTCATTTATTATCAGATAGAGACAGAAATTAAGAGGGGGAGGAGGTAGAGAAAGAGAGACAGAGAGACACCTGCAGCCCTGCTTTACCACTTGCAAAGCTTTCCCCCTGCAGGTGGGGACCAGGGGCTTGAACCTGGGTCCCTGCGCATTGTAACATGTGCACTCAACCATGTGTGCTACCACCTGGCCTGGTGCTTCTCTTTCTCTCACCCTCTCTAGCTCTCCCTCCCCTGTCAGTTTCTCTCTATGCAAAATAAGACAAAACAAAACAAAACAAAACAAAATCAGATGAACAGATTTATTTGCTAATGAAAAAGAGGAAGAGAGAGAACCAGGACATGCAATGCTGGGGATTGAACTCAGGACCTCATGCTCTAGGGTCCAATGCTTTATGCATTCCCTAGGTAGAGAAGGTTTCTGTAGGGCACCCCGTTGCAGCCCTCACTGAGCTGGCCATACTGAGCAGATCTACCCCTGAGCTGTCTTTACTCCTGTTGTCCCTGAGGGCCTTGTGCAGATAGTAGGGAGCCCCTGGTCCTGTTTATCTGGGGATCCACATTTTGACCGCAGATGGTGACTCAGGCATCTGTGTTTCTCAGGATGGGGCAGCACCAGCCAAAATGCTCCAAGCTAAACCCCCCATAAACCCCCCCATCAAAGCTCCCCAGGCATAGGGTGGGGAGATAGAACTGGGGTGATTCCTCCTGTTTCCTGCTGGCTCTGACTTATCTGGTATTCAGGCCATGTGTTGTTGGGTGAGCAAGAAGAAAGAGGACGAAGGACACAGACGTCCCCTCTAAGCTTTACCAGCCGGGGTCTAGACTGACGCCTGTGTGGAAACATCATTAGAGTTGGCCTTGTTTCAAGGAGATGAGAATCTATTGGAACGAAACAGGGGTATAAAAGAAAGAGGAAAACATACATGTTAGAGGGGTATATCCCCCTCCCCCTGGAGAGAGAGAGAGAGAGAAGGTCCCAAGCTCTCTGTCTTCCAACTTTTATAGTGGCTTCAGAGGATGATAAAGTGGGATCCTGAGGGGATTTAACTTTAGCCTTTGTCTCCAAGTGCAAATATCTGCATTCACCTAATTTTTTTTTTGGCTACCAAGTTTATTACTGGGGCTCAGTGCCCACACTATGAATCCATCACTCCCAGAACAGCTACTAAGTAAGGAGAGGTATCTGGTTGACTGTGTGTTGTATGAATTGTGAGACCTTTCTCTGGCATCTAAATAAGTAAAGAATTATTCCTATACCTTGCTTGCGACACTTTCCCAAATGCCCACCCCATGATATCACTGGGGCTGAACCTCTGAGGCCAGAGTCCCAGGCCCTACTTCTGCCTCCACACTGGACTTTGAACAGCCCCATATTTCTGGGTTAGCTCTCTGTAGTTCTGCCTACAAACCATGGACCAGGCAGGAAAGCAAAGAATGCAGAAGGGAATCCAGGGATGATCCAGCTTGTGAAAACCAAGGGCCCCACCGGGAGAGAAGACTGGTAAAGTGCACCAAAACTGGAACCCACAGGGCACATGGGTTGCTGGAAAGATGTGATGGCTTTCAGTCACAGAGGACCAAAGGGAGCAAAGTCCAAGGGAGCAAAGTCAGAGTGACACAGGCAGCTAGCTGGCTGCACACCAGGCTGGAGGTGAGCAGAGGATGAGCCACTTTTATCTCTCCTCTGAGTATGTAGATCTTTACAACTCCAGTCCAAGTTGTGCTCCCGGGCCCTGCTGCCCTTCCAGGGAACTTCCTGGGTCAGATCCTACAGGTTCTTCAGAGAAGTTGTGACACAGACATCAATTAGCTCATCAAAGAAGGGGGGACTATCCCCTGGGCTGGGATTCCAGAGAAAGATAAAGGGAGGGTGGAAGGAGAGGAAGAAAGAAGTGGAGATATGGAGAGGAGGAAATTGAGAAAACACATCTTAAAATCAGAAGCCGCCGTTCCTACTGATGGTAGTATCGACTAGAAACATCTTTCCTTCTTTCCTTCCTTCCCTCCTTTTTCTTGCTTTCTTTTTTTCTTAAATTAAAAAAAAATATCTTAATTTATTGGATAGAGACAGCCAGAAATCTAGGCGGAAGGGGGTGACAGAGAGGGAGAGAGAGACACCTGCAGCCCTGCTTCACCGCTCACAACGTCTTCCCCTGCAAGTAGGGACTGGGGGCTCGAACCTGGGTCTTTGCACATTGTCATATGTGCACTCAGCCAGGTGCACCACCACCCGGTTCCCCTTTCTTTCCTTCCTTCCTTCCTTCCTTCCTTCCTTCCTTCCTTCCTTCCTTCCTTCCTTCCTTTCTTCCTCCCTCCCTCCCTCCCCCCTCTTTCTTTCTTTCTTTTTTCCCTGATTTATTTCAGGGGAGGACTAGACTCTGTCGTACACAAATTATGCTCAAGGAGGAGAAAAAGCAGTGATGTTTGTCATCAGACCTAGAAAAAATAAGTGCAGGGGCCAAGCGGTGGTGCATCTGGTTCAGCACACACATTACAGTGCACAAGGACCTAGGTTCAAGCCCCTGGTCCCCACCTGTACGGGGAAAGCTTCATATGTGGTGAAGCAGGGCTGCAGGTGTCTCTCTGTCTCTCTCCCCTCTCAATTTTTCTCTGTCTCTACTTAATAATAATGATGATAATAATAAATAAGTCTTTAAAAAGAGAAAGAAAGTAAGTACAGAAGTTAAGAGATTCTCCCCTTTTATTTTATATTTATTTTAGTTCAGTTGAAATTTGAGATTTTTCTAAGGAGTCTAATAAAACCAGGACTTGTATTCTTTTTTTTCCAATTTAATTTTTTTTTTAGTATAAGGGAGGCAACACCTAACCTTTTGCTCTCAGGATTTGGGGCTGAGCCTGAGAATTAAATTGGCCCAAGCCTGATTAACAGAAAGGAAAGTATGCACATTTATGTCATACAAATATTATGTAATGTCGGAAGCCTCAGAAGGAAATAACCCGAGGAACTGGCAGCTCCTGAATGTCTCCAGGCTGGACAGAACACAGAGGCAGTGGAGCGAATCAGCCGCTCAGTTCCGAGAAGGTTCCTTTGCTAGACGGGTGTGTCTGACTTTAAGCATCAGCTGGCAGGTGGGCATTCAGCAAGGTTAGACATTTACCTTGTGTGAATCAGATACCTTTTATTTTATTTTTTGCCTCCAGGGTAATCAGTGGGGCTCGGTGCCTATGCAGGCTGCTCCTTGCAGCCATCTTTTCTCCCCCATTGTTGTTGTTGCTGTTATTATTGTTGGATAGGACAGAGAGAAATGGAGAGAGGAGGGGAAGACAGAGAGGGGGAGAGAAAGACAGACACCTGCAGACCTGCTTCACTGCTTACAAAGCAACCCTCCTGCAGGTGGGGATCCGGGAGCTTGAACCAGGATCCTTGTGCTGGTCCTTGAGCTTCACACTATTCACACTTAAAGTGATACTCTACTACCCAGCACCTGTACTTTTTTTTTTTTTAAAACATAAGCTCAGTTTATGGTGGTTGGGTAATTGAACTTGGGATTTTGTAGCCTCAGGCATGATACTTTCTTTGCATAACCACTATGCTGTCTGTCTCCCCTGCCCACTAGAGGCCTTTTTTTTTTTTTTAAAGATTTTATTTATTTATGAGAAAGATAGGTAGAGAGAAAGAACCAGATCACTCTTTTTTTTTTTTTTTAAATCTCTAGCACCACAAAGGAAGGAAGGATATAGAAAGAGAGGTAGAAAAGAAAGAAAGTGAAGGAAAGAAAGAGAAAGGGAGGGAGGAAGGAGGAACTAAACTCAGGACCTCATGCTTGAGAGTCCAGTGGTTTATCCGCTGCACCACCTCCCAGACCACTAGAGGCCATTTTTATGGAAACAGCAACAAACAAAAATGGTTCATAGTTGGAACAAATTACAAGTCTTGGTTTGCTGTCCTAAGGTCAGTCAGTTGAGAGGATTTTTCGATGCTGGGTCTTAGAGCAGCTTTAGCTGGTTAGGTAAAGAAGGGTGTTTCCTTTCTTTCTCTCTCTCTTTCCTTTCTTTTTTTTCTTTAAAGATTTTATTTATTTATTCATGAGAAAGATAGGAGAAGAGAGAGAGAAAGAACCAGACATCACTCTGGTATGTGTGCTGCCAGGGATTGAACTCAGGACCTCTTGCTTGAGAGTCCAATCTTTATCCACAGTGCCACCTCCCAGATCATAAGATGGGTGTTTCTGGTGTGTAGCCGGAATGTCTTTGGTGGTGACAAGGCTTTGTGAGAGTGCTTCAGACCTGTCACAGCGGCTGGAGATAAGGCACTCTCTCCACAATCACCCTCATCTGTATCAAAGACAATCATAGTGAAAACAGTTGTCTTTCCTCCTTCCTTTTCCCTCCCTCCCTCCCTCCCTCCCTCCGTTCCTTCCTTTCTCCTCCCTCCTTCCATCTTCCCTCCCTCCTTCTCTTCCTTCCTTCATTCCTTGTTCTTCTCCTTCTTTCTTTACTACCTCTCTATCTTCTTCCTTTCTCCCTTTCTCTTTCTTCTCTTTCTTTCTTTTCTACCTCTCTTTCTATCTCCTTCCTTCCTTCCTTTGTGGTGCTAGAGATAAAAAATAAATCTCCAGGGTCTCACCAGACTCACTTTGTCTTTTATTTTTATTATTTCTTTTGTATTATATGTGGGAAAGTGCATTTCAAATGTGGCAGAAAAAGAGAGAGAAGTCAGAACACCACATCCGTACCTGTGGTGCCAGGAATCGAACCAGGAACAACAGGTGTGAACGTCTAGTGTTCCACCAGCTGAGCCATCTCCCCAACTTCTATTTTGTTTTATTTGCTATTTATTTATTTATAGACAGAGATAGAGAAGACAAGGAGGCAGAGAGTTAAAGAGACCACAGCACCAAATCTTCCTTCAATGCAGTGGGGGCTGGGTTTGAACCTGGGTTGCATATATGGGAAAGCAGTGAGCTATCCACATGAGCAATTTCACCAGCTTGCTATTTTTTTATGAGTGAGTGCAAGACACACACACAGAGAGAGAGAGAGAGAGAGAGAGAGAGAGAGAAGCCCTGCTCCACCACCCATGGAATTCTACTTGCTTAGTTTCTGTTGCTTTCATGTGTTGGTGCTAGGAATCGAACCCAGGCCCTCTCCCTTGCGAAAGTCAGCAAGAATAGTGATAGGCCCTGCCAGCTGAAAGCAGGTTTACCAAGAACAGTGAGTGACTTTATTAAGGATTCAAGTTGAGGACTGGAGCCAGGGAATCATCTTCAGAGAGCTCTTAAGAAGGCTGTATGGTGAGCGGAGGATACAGTCGATTTTTTAAGAGTTCTATAGCTGAATAACAGTTAGCTATGCTTTGAGACAGGCCGATGACATCATTTCATGGTTTTCCCCTCCCACTCACCCCCCTTTTTTTATTAAATAGGACAAAGAGAAATTGAGAGGTTGAAGTAGTGTATAGAAATTAATGGGAGCAGGGGGTAGATAGCATAATGGTTATGCAAACATACTCTCCTGCCTGAGGCTTCCAAGTTCCAGGTTCAGTCCCCCACACCACCATAAGCCAGAGCTGAACAGTGCTCTGGTAAAAAAATAATAATAATAATAATAATAATAGCAACTACTTGTACCAGGCTTCTTTAGGGCACTTTTTAAAAAAAATTATTTATTTTTAGATAGAGACAGTGAGAAATTGAGAGTGGCAGGAAGGATAGAGAGGAAGAAAGACACCTGCAGACCTGCTTCACCAGTCGTGAAACTTCCCTCCTGCAGGTGAGGACCAGGGACTTGAACCTGGGTCCTTGCACAGTGTAACGTGTGTACTCAACCAGGTGCCCCACCACCTGGCCCCCAGGCATCTACACTTCTTAATTCCCCTCCAGCTTCTGGTGTTTATAAAAGTCCTGACAGCTTTAAGCCAGCTTCTGGTATTTGTAAAAGTCCTGACGGCTTTTAACCTTTTATGACCTCTGCCCATCTCTTAGTCCCTATATGCTTAGTGGTGAATCATTTGTCAACCTTTTTTTCTGTATAAAAGGGAAATCTGACTGAACATCAGGGGCCAGAAATTTTTAGCATGAACTGATTTCCACGTTTACAAGGGAAGGGTGAAATAGAGAGGGAAAGAGAGACACCTGCAGCCCTGCTTCAACACTGGGCTCCTGGGTTCCTGAACCTCCTTTCTGTGGGGGGCAGCTGGGACTCAACCCCCGCCCCCAGGCCCCTTGTGGTTCTCTTCTTAATCAGCTTCTTTAGTCTCTCTGGGAACTGGGGTTCTGGCTGTCCTGGGGCAGCTGCTCTTCTCTTGTGCTTTGAAGGCTAGTTTTCTGTGTGACAAATCCCCTTGGCCCAGCTCCCTTTCACAAACAGCAGGGGCATGTCAGATGTGGTTTCTTCCCAGGACCTGGCCAATTTGGCTCATGTTCACCCTTTATTCAATTAATCTGGATTTAATGATTATGGAGTTGAAAACCTGTTCATGCCGACCCATTTATGAATAGGTTCCTTTGTATTTGATTTTGGTTACAGCCACAAGTCTGTTGTGCTGAAACGTTGATAAGGAATCACATAGTCCATTAAAAAAAAAAAAAAAAGACAAAATCTTGAGGCTAATAAAACCAAATCAGGAACTTTGTCTTCAATTCATTTGGATAAGTTCCTCTCCTTTTATGTATTTTTTATTATTTTAGTGAAGCTCTGTGCATTCTTTCTGTCTCTTACAAATAATTTACTTATTTATATAGAGCACTGCTCAATTCTGGCTGATGGTGGTGCTAGGGACTGAACCTGGGACCTCAAAGCCTTGACATGAAAAACTTTTGCAGAACCATTATACTGTCTCCACAGCCCTTTTTCTAGTAGTTTTATTTTTATACATTTATTATACATTTTAGCCTTTAGTAGCCTTTATTTTCTAGATAAAACAGGGAGTAAATAATGAGTTTTCTCTCATATATTAGCTTCACAAATTTATGAATATACCATTTCATTATATTTAGAGGTATGCCTTTTCAGAATACATTTATTTCTATCTTCTTTTTTCTTTCTTTCTTTCTTTTTATTTCATTTTATTATTTTTTTTTAAATTTTACCAGAGCACTGCTCAGCTCTGGCTTATGGTGGGAAGGGGGCTTGAACCTAGGCCTTTGGAGACTAAGGCACAAAAGTCTCTTTGCATAACCATTATGCTCATAACAATTATATCTACCCTCCTTTTCTCTTTTTTTCTCCCTTCCCTTCCTCCCTCCCTCCCTCCCTCCCTCCCTTCCTTCCTTCTGTTGTACATGACGTCCAATTAAAATTATTTATCAAGGCAAAAAATAAGGAGTTGAAGCAAAGCATTTATTCTTTTGCAAAAGAGCGTGCCACCAACAGTGGCCGTCAGGTAGCAGCGTGCCCCCCTCACCTCTTCTCCCACCTTCTACGCCTGACACAGAACTGTCTCCTCCACCCTGGGCTGGGCTGCAGCGCTCACAGTCTCCCCGCTGCCTAAATAAGGACAGGAGGGCGAGAGTCTGAGGGTCTCTGCTGGAGGATTAGCCAGCACTGCAAGGAGCTGACCTAAAAAATACAAAACTACTGGCCACAGGTGGTCATAGATAACATTTTGTAAAAAGAATTTTTGTACTAAACAGTTGTTCTATTCATGTTCTTTTGAAGAGAAAACCTAACCGTCTCTCACACTTGCTTCTTTCCTTCCTCTCTCTCTCTTTTTCTCCCCTTCCTCCATCCTTCCTTCCTTCCTACCTTCCTTCCTTCCTTCCTTCCTTCTTTCTTTCCTTCCCAGAGCACTGTTTGTCTCTGGTTTATGGTAATGTTGAACCTGTTTTTGCGGGAAAGTTCAGGAGCCCAGAAGCCGAGTGTTGAAGCAGGGCTGCAGGTGTCTCTCTTTCCCTCTCCATTTCACCCTTCCCCTGTAAACGTGGGAATCTGAACACAAGTCACGACACCTGGGATACAGGAAAACAGCCTCATCCAGGAGAATTGTTTGTGTAACTATTATGCTACCTGCCAAGCCCCACAATACAATTTTTAATGTTTTTCTTATTATTGTTGTAGTTATTGATGTCATCATTGTTTGATAGGACAGAGAGAAATGGAGAGCGGAGGGGAAGACAGAGAGGGGGAGAGAAGGATAGACACCTGCAGACCTGCTTCACCGCCTGTGAAGCGACTCCCCTGCAGGTGGGGAGCCAAGGGCTCAGGGGCTCAAACCGGGATCTTTACTCAGGTCCTTGCGCTTCACACCATGTGTGCTTAACCCGCTGTGCTACCGCCCGACTGCCCACAATACAATTTTTAATGGAGAAAAAAAGTTTATTAAGATACCAAGTATATTCAAACTCTATATTTCATATAAAAATTGGAAGCCAAAAGTATATAAACTTTAACTTGTCTTAAGTAGGGAATGTTTCACTATTTTACCTTATTTGAATATGACCTAGAATTCAGTCAGTAACTGTCCTTTTATTAAACTTTATATAATTGTGAGGCGTGAGCTTACCAAAGAGTTTTGAAAAGTATTTCTTAAGTTGGCATATCATGAAACAATTACTGTTAGAATGTTCCTTTATAAACATTTATCTTGTATACATGGATCTAATTCATTTGTCCTATAAATTATCTTTGGATTACTCATGAAAGTTTCAGTTGACATTTAACAGCTAGCCATTAGCTTATTTTTCTTAATGACATTTATTAGCTTAGAGATAACAAGCTTATTTAAGAAGTTAAACTCAGGCAGGAAGTGGTTATGTTTACATTATACGTTAATGTTAACGGCTCTGAAGACATGCCTGTTTTTATTACACTGACTTATACTAGTTTTTGTTTACCTACGATGTTCTCAGATCACATGAACTTGAAAAGCTTTTGGGGGTAGTTTCTATATTTCCCGAGAATTTCAGGATATGTAATATTTGTTTTTCCTCAAGTTCCTTCAACAGAGCTCTTTTACAAATCAATACTGGCAAAACTGTCCGAAGGCTGAAAAAAGTGAGTTATCTATAACCTACATAAACATCTCAACAATTACAGAGATAGCAAATCTAACTCCATTTGTCATTTTTTACTGCGAGACAGCCATATATGGGAGCCTTGGGTTATAGAGTAGCTGGATCCAAATGGTGTTTCCAGCAGATGAAACGATTTTAGGAGGACTGCTCAGAGGGTGGAATTTTTGCTAATATTTGTGGAGAAGATGTTGAAGATTTTATTTTACGGTTTGTCCGTTTGTTGATAGATCTCCCTGTATCTTTTTTATTCCTTCCTCATTTGAAGGTTGAGTGTCCTCTTCCAGGAAATTTCAAAGATGCTTGCAATGACACGGGGTAGGCGATTGTAGTTGAGGGACAGGAGGAGCCTGGAGGGTACCGCTTAGAAAATGGGAGTGGTGGCAGGTGTGGCTTGGAAAGGTGGAGGCGTGGCTTCGGCACCACTTGCTCTCTGTACAGGTCATTGAGTACCAACTCCGCCTCTCTCTTTCTCTCTCTCTCTCTCTTTCTCGACATAATATGAAAATGTCCTCAATTTTCTTGAATAAACATTTAAATCCCTAAATATCATGCCTTCTCAATTCTTTGTTGAGATAATGCATGAGAAACTTTTTAAATGTTGGGGAAACAACCATCCGCCCCCTTCTCCCCAATACATTAGCACCTACCTCATGGGGCACAGAGAAAGGAAGTGATAGTTTCCCCAAGATGGAGTTTGAGGCTTGTTCGCTTATTTTCAGAGGTCATCTAGGGTGATTTTTACATTAAGAATAAGACAGCCCCCCCCCCCCCCCCCGAATGATTTTGTTGTTCGGGCCTGGAGCTGAAGGCCTTTGATTCTAGAATTCTGGGAAGTAGGAGGAATTAGAGAGGTCTGTAGATTCACTGCTTGGGCCCTGAGATGGTGCCCCCTTGCTTTCTGTAAATTAAGTGGGAAAAGGGAAGTTCAAGTAGTCACCTAGCATCAAAAGGCTTTTCTAGAGAAGTTGATTTTGGTGTTAAAGCTATTTGCCTGGGGAAATAGGGCTGGACTTTGAGGGTGGGGAGGAATATAGGCCAGTGATGAAGAGAAACAGGAAGTTAGGGTTTAAGTAGAAATAGGGGTGGAGGGGCTGTGTGGTGGCACAGCTGGTTGAGCTTGCACCTTACAGTGTGCAAGGACCAGGGTTCAGCCCCCAATCCCCACCTGCAGGGGGAAAGCTCCACGAATGGTCTCTTTCCCTCTCTGCCTCCCCCTCTCCTCTCAATTTCTGGCTGTCTCTATCAAATAGGAAAAAAGGGGTGGGGGGGGACACAACAGCCCCTGGGAGTGGTGGACTCATAGTATAGGCACAAGAACCAGCTTAAAGATCTCGGTTAAGAGATCTGGCTATCTCTACCTATATCTCTATTTTAGGCTATCTAAATAAATAGATAATAAAATTTTTTTTAAAGAAGTAGGGGTGGACAAAGACAATCTCATAGAACAGGTATGGATTTTAACTTTTGTCTAGGTCTGATTTTTTAAAATTTATTTTTAATTTAAGAAAGGATAAATTAACAAAACCATAGGATAGGAGTGGTACAACTCCACACAATTCCCACCACCCAGTTTCCATATCTCACCCCCTCCCCTGCTAGCTTTCCGATTCTCTATCCCTCTGGGAGCATGGACCCAGGGTCATTGAGGGTTGCAGAAGGTAGAAGGTCTGGCTTCTGTAATTGCTTCCCCGCTGACCATGGACGTTGACTCTGGTCCATACTCCCAGTCTGCCTCTCTCTTTCCCTAGTAGGGTGGGGCTCTGGGGAAGCGGAGCTCCAGGACACATTGGTGGGGTCTTCAGTCCAGGGAAGCCTGGCCGGCATCCTGATGGCATCTGGAACCTGGGGGCTGAGTAATGAAGCTGAAGGGTTGTGATTCCACACGTGAAGTCTCTGGACACAGTCTGAGCTGAAGCATGTTGAGGTGGCAATCGTTGCCTTGATTAGGTTTCGATCGGCAGATGCAATATTATTTGAGTAGAAACTATTTCATTTGGTACTTTATGGTGTCTTTTTAGGTCTTTCTACTTGCTTGCTTCAAGAAGATCAATTCTTTACAACAGTAATGGGAAACACACACACACAAAAGAAGATCAATTCTTTTTTCTCATATATATATATATATATATATATTCCTTTTTGTTGCTTTTTTATTGTTGTAGTCGTTGTTGGATAAGACAGAGAGAAATGGAGAGAGGAGGAGAGAAAGATAGACACCTACAGACCTGCTTCACCACCTGTGAAGTGACTCCCCTGCACGTGGGGAGCCAGGGGCTCAAACCGGGATCCTTATGCCGGTCCTTGTGCTTTGCACCACCTGCAGTTAACCCACTGTGCTACCGCCCAACTCCCAGATCAATTCTTTAAAGTCTTCCTGGATCTCCACAGTGCCTACCTAGCAAAAGAGGGATAATGTTCTCCTGTCCCTTCCCTCCCTAATTCAGAGTGGAGAAAGACATTCATTAAACACATGTTTATTTATGTGACAGAGACACTGAGAAATTGAGAGGAATGGGGCGGGGGGAGACCTACAGCAACTTCACTACTCATGAAGCTATCCCCCCACAGGTGGGAACTGGGGGCTTGAACCTGGGCCCTTTTACATTGTAATGTGTGCACTCAACCAGGTGAGTCACCACCTGGCCCCAGGCACACCTATTTTAATGAGACTAAACTGATGGCTGAACTAATGGGTGCAACTGGCATCCCCAAAGATAGTGTCAAAGACACCATCATTTCCCACTCCAGGTTCCAGACTTACTCCCACACACACCTCAGGAAAGACCTTCCTCATTACCGGTGGTAAAAGATAAATAACTCTGGTCTCTCATGACCTAACGAGCTGTGTTGAGCTGTGTTTCCAAACACATGACACTGGAAAACTTCTCACTAGAAAAGACAATGAAGGGACAGAGAACAAAGGCCTCTCAGGATGCCTTCTGACACATGACACAGAGGACAGAGACTAGGAAAACAAGGATGGGGTCTGGGAAGGCAGGGAGGCCAGCAGCCATCAGACATCCAAAACCAGGGCCACTGAATTTCTTGAATGTCTCTCTCCACTCTGAATTAGGAAGGGAAAGGACAGGAGAACTCTCTCCCTCCCTTGCTAGGTAGGCATCTGCAGATCCAGGAAGACTGGGCTTGGTAAGAACTCCCCCTCTGCCGGCTCCTGTCCCTCCCCCTCTGCCAGCTGAAAGAGGAGCAAAGTTTGCCCTCTGTTCTCTAAGGGTTTTCGTCCAGGCTTGAGAACCCAGTAACATAAAACAGATGAACAAGAGAAAAGAATACAAAAGAATACACATCCATTTTATGCTCTGTGTGACACAGGATTCCCTCACAGGGAAATGGAGATGCAAAGAAGTGACAAAGCCGCCAAGTTTTTGAGCCAGGCTGAACCAACAGAGGAACTGTAGAGCAGTAACTGAAACTCAGAGGAAGATGAGGGAACTTAGAGGCTGTTTTAACAAAGTCTGTTTGTAGGAGGTCAGGTGGTAGCGCAGTGGGTTAAGTGCATGCCGCGAAGCACAAGGACCTGTGTAAGGATCCCAGTTTGAGCCCTGGCTCTCCACCTATAGGGAAGTCACTTCACAGGTGGTGTAGCAGGTCTGCAGGTGTCTCTCTTTCTCCCCCCACCTCTGTCTTCCCCTCCTTTCTCCACTTCTCTCTGTCCTATCCAACAATGATGACATCATCAACAACAAGAATAACTATAACAATAAAAAACAAGGGCAACAAAAGGGAAAATAAATAATAATAAAATTTTAAAAATATTTATTTACTCCCTTTTTCCCTTTTTGTTGCCCTTGTTGTTTATCATAGTTGTTGTTATTATTGTTGTTGGATAAAACAGAGAGAAATGGAGAGAGGAGGGGAAGACAGAGAGAAGGAGAGGAAGATAGACACCTGCAGACCTGCTTCACTGCCTGTGAAGCGACTTCCCTGCAGGTGAGGAGCTGGGGACTCGAACTGAGATCCTTAGGCTTTGCGCCACCTGCGCTTAACCCACTGTACTACTGCCTGGCTCCCATAATACATTTTTTTTTTAAAGTTTATTTGTAGAGGATTCTCTTAGTGTTGACTTCCTTTTCATAATTTATAATTTATTTATTTATTATTATTAATATTTTACCAAAGCACTTATCAGTTCTGGATTATGGTGTTGTAGGGGATTAAAACTGGGACCTAGGAGCCTCAGGTATGTGTGTGTTTGCATAACCATTAAGCTATCTCCCCCACCCTCATTTTATTTTACTTATTTAAAGAATGTTATTTATTTATTGGATAGAGACAGAGGAAAAACTGAGAAGAGAGGGGGAGATAAAGAGGAAAAAGAGGCAGGTAGACACCTGCATCCCTACTTCATCACTCGTGAAGTTTTACTCCCAGGCCCTTGAGCACTGTAACAAGTGCACCCAACCAGGAGCGCCACCTCCCGGCCCCTGCCCTCTTGCTGGGCTAGCTTCACGGGCGTGAGAGAGACGACCATGGACTCATGGTGAGTGGGATGCAGTTGAATCTTTATTGAGCGGGAATGCAGTTCGATCTATCTCTAATTACAATCCTGTCCTTATATATCTCCTGAGGCAGATGTGTCAGGTTGCAAGAGGAAGTATGTAGGATAAAGGGTGGGGAGAAGGAAAAAGCGCACAAACCAGTGGGGATTAAACCAGTGAAAACAATGATGATGTAAATAGACCACAGCGTCAAGCAATGCAACAGAAGGGGTCTTAGAAGCAGAATTTAGAAGCAGACCAACACCCTCTTAGATTTCCATCTTAATATTTCGGGGCTGAAGGTGACTAAGCCCCACCTCTGAAGAACCACTTCTGAGTAAACCAGGCTTGGTGAGCCCGACATGTGTCCACTCAGGGGAGGGAAAGAAACAAGGTGTCAAGCAAATCCGGGTCCAGCTGAGGAAATGACACTGGCCAGAGGTGACAAACCACAGCATGACAGTGGAAATCAGCAGAACTCAGCCAATTTCTCAGAGCAGCACACACTCTGAGTTCAAATGAATGAAGCGCATACTCTTTGAGTTCAAGTAAATGCTGTGGACAGAGAGGTTGTGTTCAAGGTCACGAGCTGGTGAGTGGGAAATGATCTGCTTGTTTTTATTTAATCTTCTGAACAGAGGGCAAAGAAAGGAATACAACTGTGTGGGACTGGCCAGAGGGCCAAAGGGCTGCTTGGGTCATAAACAGGAAGCAGCTCAGGAGTGTACCTCAGAGCTATTTGCAATCCGGAGGGTGTTGTTTTTATGTGTTTTGTTTTGTCATTTCTGGGGTTTCATGGCAACAGGGTGACTTTTTAAAGAAAGAGACAGATGGGGAGTCAGGTGGTAGCACAGCAGGTTAAGTGCACGTGGCGGAAAACGCAAGGACCAGTTAGGATCCCGGTTCGAGTCCCCGGCTCCCCACCTGCAGGGGAGTCGCTTCACAGGCGGTGAAGCAGGTCTGCAGGCGTCTCTCTCTCTCTCTCTCTCTCTCTCTTCCTCTCTATCTCCCCCCTTCTCTCTCAATTTCTCTCTGTCTCTATCCAATTACAAATAAGAAAATTAAAAAAAAAAAAAAGAGGCAGATGAAGAGAGAGAATGAAAGAGACCATAGCCTCCAAAGCTCTCTCCAGTGTGGTGGAGGCCAGACTAAAACCTGAGTCACACACACACACACACACACACACACACACACACACACACACACACACACACACACACACATCAAAGCAGCGCACTATCCCAGTGAGCTTTTTTGCTTGCCCTACTCTCCAAAGGGTAAAACCAGACTCAAAGGACACCTTCTGTGTGGCTCATAGTTGTGGGAATCATGATAAGGAAGAATCACTTTGGAATTATGGTTATCAGCCAACTAGGGTGATAACGGGCCACAAACACGGGGAAAGGGGCCCCTCCTCATAGCCTAGGAGACCAGCCAGCCCACCATCCCCATGGATGGTAGGCTTCTTTGACGTGTCCAGAACAAGTCTCCTTAAGATGTTCACAATGGGCCTCCATTTCTCAGAACCCACAGGGTCTTACTTGACTTCAGCTTGAAATAATCTATCTGTGAAAGTGTCACCTTGGGGGCAGCCAGTTCTCCCCCCCCTTATTGGGGAATTAATGGTTTACAGTAAAATACAGTAGTTGGTACATGTGTAACATTTCTCCACATAACACTCTAATCCCCCACCTAGGTCCTCCTCTGCCACATGTTCCAGGACCTGAACTCTCCCCCCTACCCCAGAGTCTTTTACTTTGGTGCAATACACCAACTCCTGTCCAAGTTCTGCTTTGTGTTTTCCTTTCTGTTCTGATTTATCAACTTCTGTCTATGAGTGAGATCATCCCATATTCATCCTTCTCTTTCTGGCTTATCTCACTTCACATGATTCCTTCAAACTCCATCTAAGAGGAGCTGAAGAAGGTGAAATCACAATTTTTAATAGCTGAGTAGTAGTATTTCATTGTGTATATACACCACAACTTACTTAGCCTCTCACCTGTTGTTGGACACCAGGGTTGTTTCCAGGTTTTGGCTATTACAAGTTGTGCTGCTACAAATGTCATACAGATAGTGTTGGGTAGGTGTTTGGTTCTTTTTTAAAAATTTTTTATTTATTTAATTTTTGAGAGAGTTACAGACACACACACACACACACACACACACACACACACACACACACACAGACCAGAGCACTGCTCATCTCTGGTTTATGGTAGTGTAGGGAATTGAACCTGGGACTTAGAAACCTGAGGTATGAGAGTCTGTTTGCATAACCATTATGCTGTCTCCCCTGCCCACGTGTTTGGTTCCTTAGGGTATATCCCCAGGAGAGGAATTGCAGGGTGACAAGGTAGGTCCATTTCTACCCTTCTGAGAGTTCTCCAGGCTGCTCTCCATAGGGGTTGGACCACTTTACTGTCTCACCAACAATGCAGGTGGGTCCCTTGGGGACAGCCAGCTCTGTCTTGGGCATCTTGGTTTTGTTCCATCAACGCATTTGGTTTCCATCACTAAGCCGTTTTTCCCAGCAAAAAAGCTATTTGGCCTTTAAAATTATCTTCATCATTCTATTGGGGAGGGGTTTAATGGCTCCCATCACAGTTGTTGACACATGGTACACTTTCTTGGCTCCCTGCAGAAATAAGCCTTCTATGGGAGAACCCTAGTTGTGTGCTCTATGTGGCTTCACAAACATCTAGTAAGGTCAAAGACCATTTGGCCTTTGGCATCTGAGTGACCTTCTTGTCCCACGAGACCCCTCCTCTCAACTGGAAGCCTAGGAGCTCGGTTTCTGTATCTTAATTGTTTCTCTTTGTCTCTGGAATCCAAATGTCTATATAGACTCCTGGTACTATGTAATGACATTTGTCTTTGTTTATTTATTTTTATTCCCTTTCTCTCGACCGGTCTAATATTAATTTGATTTCTCTACCAGCTAAAGGAGTGCCCACAGATTTAGAGTGAAATTTTCTCTCCTCCTGAGGCTGACATCAACTGTGATGGAAGTTCCTAGTCTGGCAAGAGGCCTGTTAAAACACTGAACCAGCCCCAGGTCAGCCTGACCTGCCTGGGACGTTCTGCCTCAGGCCCCATACTCCCTCAGTGCTCCCCAGAGCTGGATTCTGCTTCCAGCCAAGAGGCCCTGGGGGTGGACTGCAAGGCTCTGTCTCTTCCCAGGCCAAATAGCTCTTTTGCTGGGAAAATAACTATGTGACAAAACTCTCACGGACAGAACAAAACCAGGGTGTAAGGACAAGAGGGCAAACAGACCGACTATCAGTTTCCCCCCAGCTGGGCCTGTCCAGTCCAGGACTGAGAAGCCCTGGGTGGACCCCAAGCCCAGGGTTCCATCCTGAATCACTTATAGATCTCAGTGTAAGCAAGTAGGAGATGGGGGGGTACAGACAGCATAGCCCCCCACTCCATTTTATTTTCCCCTGACTGGCTTGCCTTACATTCTTTTTTATTTTATTTTATTTTATTTTATTTATTTATTCCCTTTTGTTGCCCTTGTTGTTTTATTGTTGTAGTTATTATTATTGTCGTCGTTGTTGGATAGGACAGAGAGAAATGGAGAGAGGAGGGGAAGACAGAGAGGGGGAGAGAAAGACAGACACCTGCAGACCTGCTTCACCGCCTGTGAAGCGACTCCCCTGCAGGTGGGGAGCCGGGGTTCAAACCGGGATCCTTATGCCGGTCCTTGTGCTTTGCGCCACCTGCGCTTAACCCGCTGCGCTACAGCTCGACTCCCCTTGCCTTACATTCTTTACCAAGCCAGGCCAGAGACCTAGACTCGTTCTATAGTACTCCTTCTCTTTTAAAATTTATTTTAATTAATTAATGTTATTAATTTTATTTTATGCCTCCAGATTTAGCACTGGGGCTTGGTGCCTGCACAATGAATCCACTGCTCCTGGGGGCCTTTTTTTTTTTTTTCCCTTTGATAGAACAGACCCCATGTGGGAGAGAGGGAAAGTGCAGAGCACTGCTCAACTCTGGTATATGTGTTTGTCCTGGGAACTGAACCTGGGACTTTAGGTTTGCAATTCCTGTGCTCTACTCGTACACACCACCTTCACTGAAAGGCATTGCGTGACTTGCGTCACAGTCAATCCCTTTGTCAGGAACGCGTTCCCAGGCCTGGGGATCAGGACCATCAAGGTTCTAGACCCAGTGTGGCTGCCTGCTAGGCTCCGTGTTGAACCATTTCCTGTGCTCGGGACCTCTGGGAAGCAGGTAAGCCATGCCAGCACTCTCACTTTCAAAGGGAGCTCAAGAGACTCAGAGCAGCCCAGGAGGAGGCAGTGTTGGCCTGTAGGTGATTTCACCCCATGTGCTCATTGTGGCGGGAACTGCGTACCTGGGCTCCTAGCCCCCCACAGGCAGTGAACTCATGTCTGACTCAAGCACTAGGGTGGCCTCCTGTCCACTGATCCATTGTCTGCAGCAGGTACAAATGCCAGAGCACAGGAAGAAGGGGAGAAGCCTTGGAGGAAAGGAAATGTGTGCTCCAGCCACTTAAAGCCTATTTTTACTACTTATTAATTCAACCTGATTTATGTATCTATTGGATAGAGAAAGAGAGAAATCAAGATGAAAGGGAGAGATAGAGAGGAAGAGAGACAGAAAGACATCCATTTCACCCCTTATGAAGCTTCCCCTCTGCAGGTGGGAACCAGGGGCTTGAACCCAGGTCTTTGTGCACTGCAATGTGTGTGCTTAACTAGGTGCGCCACCGCCAGAGTCTGAGTGTATCTTCCCCGACACCAGGTGTTTTTATTTTGTCTCCAGGGTTATTGCTGAGGCTCGGTGCCTGCACCATGAATCCACTGCTCCTGGAGGTTATTATTTTTTCCCCCTTTTGTTGCCCTTGTTGTTGTGGTTATTGTTGTTGTTGTTATTGATGTTTTTGTTGTTGGACAGGACAGAGAGAAATGGAGAGAGGAGTGCTCACTTCGGCAACACATATACTAAAATTGGAACGATACAGAGAAGACTAGCATGACCCCTGCGCAAGGGTGATACACAAATTCGTGAAGCGTTCCATTTAAAAAGAAAGAAAGAAATGGAGAGAGGAGGGGAAGAGAGAGGAGGAGAAAAAGATAGACACCTGCAGACCTGCTTCACTGCCTGTGAAGCGACTCCCCTGCAGGTGGGGAGCCGGGAGCTCAAACCGGGATCCTTATGCCGGTCCTTGCGCTTTGAACCATGCATGCTTATCCCACTATGCTACTGCCCAACCCTCAGGTGTTTTGTTTTTAATTTAAAAAATTATCTTTATTTATTTATTGGACAGAGACAGCCAGAAATTGAGAGGGAAGGGGGTCATAGAGAGGGAGAGAAACAAAGAGACACCTGCAGCCCTGCTTCGCCAGTCACGAAACTTTCTCCCCACATATGGGGACCGCGGGCTCAGACCTGGTCCTCGAGCATTGTAATGTGCATCCAGCCAGAAGTTCCGCCACCCGGCCCATCCCGGGTGTATTTTTAAAGGCATGTCTTTTTTTAGAAGACTGCTGGAAGAACTGCTCAAAGTTATGCTTAGTCATAGTAGGGAGAGCAGACAATAATGGCGACATATACATATTTACACATCAGGAGACTAAAAACACAGTTTTCTCTCTTTAGATAGAGAGCAAAAGAGACCAGAGCACTGAAGCTGCCTTTAGGGCAGCGGGGGGGGGGGGGGGGGGGCAGGCTCAAACCTGGGCCTCACATATGGCAAAACAGTGCACTGAGTGAACCATTTTGCCAGCCCTGAGCCCTCTTAATGCATGCCCCCAGGAATATGTACTCTCTACTCGCTCCCCAGAACACATCTTTCAGGGCAGGTGGAAGTCTCTTTCAAAATCCACATCCTTCAGGGGGCCAGGTGGTAGCGCAGCAGGTTCAGAACACAGGGCGCAAAGCGCACAGACAGGCTTAGGGATCCCAGTTTGAGCCTCCGGCTCCCCACCTTCGGGATTCACAGGCGGCGAAGCAGGTCTGCAGGTGTCTATCTTTCTCTCCCCCTCTCTGTCTTCCCTTCCTCTCTCCATTTCTCTCTGTCCTATCCAATGACAGCAACAATAACAATAATGACAATAATACTGATAAACAACAAGGGCAACAACAACAACAAAAAAAGGGAAAAATAGCTTCCAGGAGCAGTGGATTTGTAGTGCAGGCACTGAGCCCCAGCGATAACCCTGGAGAAAAGAAAAGAAAAAAAAGTCCATGTCCTTCAAAGATTAATTTTTTTTTCTTTTCTTTTTTTCCCTTTGCTTCCAGGGTTATCACTGGGGTTAGGTACCTGCACTATGAATCTACTGCTCCCGGAGGCCATCTTTTTCCCCATTGTTGTTGTTGCTGCTAGATAGGACAGAGAGATATTGAGATAAGAAGGGGACAGAGAGATATTGAGAGAGGAGGGAAAGATAGAGAAAGGGAGAGAAAGACAGACATCAGCAGACCTGCTTCACCGCCTGTGAAGCGACCCGCCTGCAGGTCTATACACTATCCTTGCACAGGTCTATACACTTGGCGCTATGCGCTCTTAACCTGGTGCGCTACTGTCTGGCCCCTTGCTTCTATTTTTCTTTAATTTAACTTATTTATTATTGGATAGAGACAGAGAAAAACTGAGAGTGGAAGGGGAGACAGAGATGGATAGAAACAGAGAGACATCTGCAACTTTGAACCCAGGACCTTATCCACTGTACTGTGTGTGCTTAACCAGTTATGTCACCACCTGGCAACCTATTTTTTTTTTCCTTTGCCTTTGGGACTTCAATGCTCCAGGCTGACCTTTTCAGAGTAGATAGATAAGACTGAGACTGAGAGTAGGAAGGAAGAGAGAAACACACACACATAGGCACAGAGAGAGAGAGAGAGAGGGAGAGAGAGGAGAGGGAGAGGGAGAGGGAGAGGGAGAGGGAGAGGGAGAGGGAGAGGGAGAGGGAGAGGGAGAGGGAGAGGGAGAGGGAGAGGGAGAGGGAGAGGGAGAGGGAGAGGGAGAGGGAGAGGGAGAGGGAGAGGGAGAGCACCCAAAGCTTCCTTCAGTGCAGTGAGAACTGGGCTCAAGCATGGTTTACACACACAACAAAGCAGTGCACTAGCCAAGTGAGCTATTTCATCTGCCCCTGTTTAAATAAAAAAATTCTTTATTGGGAGTTGGGTGGCAGTAGCGCAGCAGGTTAAGCACACGTGGTGCAAAGCGCAAGGACTGGTATAAAGATCCCGGTTCGAGCCCCTGGCTCCCCACCTGCAGGGGAGTCGCTTCACAGGTGGTGAAGCAGGTCTGCAGGTGTCTATCTTTCTCTCCCCTTCTCTGTCTTCCCCTCCTCTCTCCATTTCTCTCTGTCCTATCCAACAACGACATCAATAACAACAATAATAACTACAACAATAAAACAACAAGGGCAACAAAAGGGAATAAATAAATATAAAAAATATATTTATTTATTTATTGGATAGAGACAACCAGAAATCAAGAGGAAGGGGGAGATAGAGAGGGAGAGAAACAGAGAGACACCTGCAGCCCTGCTTCACCAACTGTGCAGCTCCCCACCCCTGCCCTGCAGATGGTGGACAGGGGCTTGAACCTGGGTCCTTGTACACTGTACTGTGTGTGCTCAACCAGGTGTGCCACCACTTGCCCTCCCTCCTTTCAAGTTTGGCAGCCTAGGGTTTAGAAAAATTATCCTTCAGGCTAGAGTCCAAGCCGAGTCATTACAGCACTCCCTAGTTTGCTGACTAAAAGGATCTCTTTTCCGTACACTGTGAATATAGACTTCATTACCTGGCCACCAGGTAAACCCTGCCTTATTACCACCTGCCCATCTCTTTCTCTTCATGTCTTGCTCTGCCAGTGCTCCTTTCTGTGTCTGTAAAGTAAAAGGGGTGCAGTCCAGGAGGTTGGCGCAGTGGGTAATGTGTTGGGTTCTCACTGAGTGGATAAAGCAGGAGGCTCTGAGTTGGATCCTGGGCATGGCATGTACCTGAGTGATGCTCTGTTTCTCTCTCATAAATAAAAACATCCCAAAAGAAAGGAGAGAGAGAGAGAGAGAGAGAGAGAGAGAGGGGGAGAGAGAGGGAGAGAAAGAATAAGGGAGGACTCCACAAAAGGAAGCAGGGGAACTGAAAACAGAGGGACCTGGCATTGTGTGGGGCTCTTGCTGTGACTTGGCTGCACCTGACCTCCCTGGTGTCATGGCAGGAAAGGTGGCTGCCCTAGGCACCACTCCTCAAATGGGCCTAAATGGAAGCAAAGGGGGTGGTGCCCTGCTGCTTCCCACAGGGAGGGCACCCCTTACAGACAAGAAGACTTTGTTGCAAAGGAACCAAAAAAAAAAAACAACAACAACAAAAACCCCAGTTATGCCTGAGCGGGAAAGAAAGTGGAAAAACCCAGAGTGGAAAAAAGGAAGATAAACAGAGGCATAGCCTTAGGAAAAGACGCTTCCCAAACACAGAGCCAGATCATCCTACCTAACTAAGGAGCTGGAGGGATGGGAAGAAACCGCCCTGTCTCCAGAGACTGGACAAGTAAACAAGTATGACCACATGCGGGCTGGCCGCTCCGGGCCCCCCACCCCCCTGGCCAGCAGAGGCGAGAGTCAGAGTGCCCCCCTGGGAGTCCTGGGGTGGCTCTGCATGTTGAGGGCAAAGTGCTCAGAGAGACAAGCAGTCAGCTCTGGGAGAGCCTCAGTGGGGCAACTTGTTTATTGAGAGAGAAAGCAAGTGCATATACCCATTACCCAGGGAGACGGTCGAGGTCATCGTTAACCCAAGCACAGAGCAGCACAACGCATAGCCGCATGTTGACCTATAAACTATTTGATCACAAATGAAGAATCACCATGCAAGGTTTGATCACAAGCTTCACAATGCACATTTCCCCTGGAGGGAAATTACAGGCACCTCAGGGCGAGGGGAGGAGGAGGGGATTGAGTAACAGCAGTTTGCGGTGGTTTTTCAAGTTTGGCCAAACACAATGTACAGTAATGCATCGCCTTTGTTTTAAGGGGGGAGGAGGGGCATGTGCAGAAAGGTAGCCCCTATTCCAGAGAAGCTATCCATCATTAATTAGTTCATGAGGTCAGGGGAAGCTGCCCTTGTCTTTATGGGAGACTTGGGAGTCAACCAGCTTGGACCTCATGGAAACAACGGCCTAGACTTTCTGGGACAGTGGGCCCCATCCTCCAACAATCACACTTGTGAGAATGGCCTATAGCAACATAACAGGAAATGACAGGTGTTGGCGAGGTTGTGGAGGAAAAGAGACTCTGCTCTACTGCTGGTGGGAAGCAAACTGGTGCAGCCCATTTGGAAGACTGTATAGACAGTCCTTAAACAAATGAAAATGGAATTACCTAATGATTCAGCAATACCACTCTTGGGCATTTATCCAAAGGACATGAAAACACTAATTCAAAGGGATATATGCACCCCTGTGTTCATAGCTGCATTATTCACAAGAGCCAAAGACTGGAAGCAGCCTAGATGCCCATCCACAGACAACTGGCTAAAGAAGTTATGGGCTATATATTCCATGGAATACTACTCTGAAATTTAAAAAAAAAAAAAAAAGACGTGTCCTTTGAAATGATATGGATAGAACTGGAGGTGATTATGTTGAGCAAAATAAGAGATGGGTGAGTAATGAATGGTTTCATTTATACACGGAATCTAGAGAACAGATACACACAAACTTGCAAAAAACAAACAAATAACAAACCAGAAGAAAAAAAACTGTCTCTAAGACTTTGTGAGAACTCTGGTGGTTGCTTTTGGGAAGTGGGAAGATGGGGACACAGAGCTTTGGTGTTGGCTGTGGTGTGGAACTCTACCCTGTAATCTGACAATTTTCCAACCCACTTCTAATTACAAGTAAAGAACAGATTGACAGTAGAAAAGTATGGTGAAAAGACCAATAACATGCATACTTCCTGAGCAAGAACTTGAGTCTCTGACCACAGAACCAGAGACATGATCTAAAATAAACTTTGAGAAGAGAAGGCGGGTCAGCTAGAAGGATAACCAGAAAAGGGGAGAGGGACTGGGGAGATAGCATACTGATTAATGCAAAAAGACTTCATGCCCAAGGCTCAGAGGTCCCAGGTTCAATCCCCAGCACCATCATAAGCCAGATGTCTTCCATCAAGTTAGCCTTTGGTCAAAGTTATATTTGGAGGATGATGATTAAAAGTTATATTAAAATTGGTCTAACCTCTGTGGAGAGCAGTCTGGTCTGCAGAAGTCTCAGAAGGATAGAAATGGACCTATCCTATGATCTTGCATTTCCTATCCTGGGGATATATCCTAAGGAACCCAATACATCGATCCAAAAAGATTTCTGTACACCTGTGTTCATAGCAGCACAATTTGTAATAGCCAAAACCTGGAAACAACCCAGGTGTCCAACAACAGGCGAGTGGCTGAGCAAGTTGTGGTATATGCACACAATAGAATATTACTGAGCTATTAAAAATAGTGATTTCACCGTTTTCAGCCCATCTTGGATGTTTCTTGAAGAAATCATGTTAAGTGAAATAAGTCAGAAACAGAAGGATGAATATGGGATGATCTCACTCTCAGGCAGAAGTTGAACAACAAGATCAGAAGAGAAAACACAAGTAGAACCTGAACTGGAGTTGGTGCATTGCACCAAATAAAAGACCCTGGGGGTGGGTTAGAGGGAGAGTACAGTTCCTGGAAAAGGAGGACAGAGGACCTAGTGGGGGTTGTATTGTTATGTGGAAAACTGGGGAATGTTATGCATGTACAAACTATTGTATTTACTGTTGACTATAAAACATTAATCCCCCAATAAAGAAATTTTAAAAAACATACATTTAAGAACAATGAATTTTTGCTCCCCTTCAAATAACTCTTCTTTTGGTACCCACAAGCCTAGAGGATGATCTTTTCTGCCTTAAATTATTTCTTACTAGCTAATCAACTCTGAGTCCCTGATTTTTCTTGAAACTTCCATGTTTTCTTCTTTAAAAATAGTTTTATTAATTTATTATTGGAGAGACAGAAATTGAGAGGGGAGAGGGAGATAGACACCTGCAGCCCTGTTTCACCATTTGCGAAGCTTTGCCCTTGCAGGTGGGGACCAGGGGATTGAACCTGGGTCCTTGAGCACTGTAACACGTGTGCTTAACCAGGTGTGCCACTGCCTGGCCCTTCCTTCTTTTTTGTTTGTTTGTTTAAATCATGTATTTTATTTCATATGAGATAGGCTGTGTGTGTGTGTGTGTGTGTGTGTGTGTGTGTGTGTGTGTGAGAGAGAGAGACAGTGAGAAAGAGAGACAGAGAGATGTCAGAGCACCATTACAGAAATACAGCACTGGGGATTGAACTAGGAACCCCAGGCATGCAAGTCCTGTACTCTACCAGCTTCACAATCTCCCCAGCTATTATTTCTCCTCCTTGCTGGCAGCCCCCACACCCCACATTCTCTTCCACTGCCCCTTCCTCTCTTGCCAGGATGAAGCCAGTGAACCCCACCAGATTTGGGTGTGCCCCAACAGCAAAGAGCTGTGCTAACACTCATTAATTTTGAGGATCTTCAAGGAACCGGTCAGAAACGAAGCTGAAAAACCCTTTCCAGAGAAGCTAAGCTCAAAGGAACTGAGGTGGAGGGAGCAAGAGACTGAGTTGGAGGAACTCCAGCAAGGTGTGCAAAGGCCAACAGCAAAATGAGGTCCAAACCACTGGCAACTCAGGGCTGCGGCAGAGACCCCAGGATCCATGATGGTGCCTGCATGACGGCTCTGTCTGCCTGATCTGAGCTGGGGTTGAGATTCCCCACAGTCTGGCCAGAACCTGTGTGCTGAGAGTCAGCTGTACCCTCTGCCCTCTGCCCCCATCCCCCTGCGCTCTGCCCTGCCCTCTGCCTCTGCTCCATGCCCCCTGCCCTCCGCCCCATGCCCCCTGCCTCTTCCCTTTGCTGTGTGTGACACCATTTGGTCAGACAATCCCAGCCAGCCTTCAGCCCTCAGCCAGTACAGGTGTGACCTGTCCATGGAGGAGAATCACATCCTGGTCTCACTGGCTGATCAAAGTGAGCACCCAGTTAATGTGTAGCAAAGGGGTTCACAGAAAGGTGACTTGGGAGGAGTGTCTTATTGTCTTAGCTACCCTAACGAATGATCACTAATTGGTGGCTTAAAACAGCAGGGATGTATTGTTTCTGTGTCCTGGAGACTCCGAGCCTGAACTGTTTAAAAAATTTTTTTTTAATTATCTTTATTTATTTATTGGATAAAGACAGCCAGAAATCTAGAGGAAGAGGGAAATAGAGGGAGAGACAGAGAGACACCTGCAGCCCAGCTTCACTACTTGCGAAGCTTTCCTCCTACATGTGGGGACAGGGGGAGGCTTGAACCCGGGTCCTTGTGCACTGTAGCATGTACACCCGTCAGAACTCTTGAGTGTTGGCAGGGCTTTGTTGCTGAGGAATTATTCTGATGCAGTCTCCGCCCCCAGGTTTTACTACGCCCCGCGAAATCCTAGCAGTGCCCCCTTCAACCAATCCTGGCCCCACACGTCACCCCTGGTTGTCGCTCAATAAAAAGCCCCCTCACCCCTCCCCTCTCTGGGCTCTCAGCTCCCCCTCTCTCAGATCTCACCCCCTTCTCTCCCCCCGTGGTCAGGTAGTGGGGACGGCCATTGCCGGCTGGCTCCACGTGGTCTGAACCACCCCCCCCCATCCTGTAATAAAGATTTGTGTACCCCTTTGCTCTGGACGTCCACTTTCTTCTCCGCGGTGCAGCCCGACACCAGACCACCACAACAACAGGGCTTTATCTACGGCTCTCAGAATCAGGATCCCTTCTTGTCTCTTCCAGCTCTTGGGGCCTCTGGGAGTTCCAGCATCACTGTCACCTGGACACCCCTTCTTTATTAGAGATTTAATGTTGATTTACAAAATCATAAGGCAACAAGGGTAGAATTTTACACAGTTCCCACCACCAGAGTGTCATGTCCCATCTGCTCTACCAAAACTGCAGTAATTCTCCCAAGGTCATGGATACAGGCAAATTCTCTGTCTATCTATCTATCTATGTATCTATCTATCTATCTGTCTATACATCTATCTATACATCCATCCATCTCTCTAACTATCTATAACATATATCTATCTACTTGTATATATATATTCTCCCCATTTTTTTTCAATGGTCCTGCCTTCACTTCTTTTCTTTTTTTTATATTTATTTATTTTTCCCTTTTGTTGCCCTTGTTGTTTTTCATTGTTATTGTAGTTACTGATGTTGTTGTTGTTGTATAGGACAGAGAGAAATGGAGAGAGGAGGGGAAGACAGAGAAGGGGAGAGAAAGATAGACACCTGCAGACCTGCTTCACCGCCTGTGAAGTGACTCCCCTGTAGGTGGGGAGCTGGGGGCTTGAACCGGGATCCTTACGCCGGTCCTTGTGCTTTGCTCCACGTGAGTTTAACCCGCTATGCTACCTACCTGACTCCCTGCCTTCACTCCTTTTCAAGTTCACCCCTACAACCTATTACTTCTTCCAAGAGAAACCATGCCATAAGTGAAACCATGCCTGGCTTATGTGGTGTTTTCCCGATTTACTCCCCATTCATTAATAGTATGTAAACCAGGATTCCTGGTGGCAAACACTTCGGGTCCTGGTGGAATAGGGGTACAGGACCCTCTGGCTTACATCCTCTATTGTATATCCCATCTGGGAGTATGGGCCAAATTTTTTTTTGTTTTTTTTTGCCTCTAAGGTTATTGCTGGAGCTTGGTGCAAGCACTACAAATCCACTAGTGGCTCCTGGAAGCCCCCACCTCATTTTATTGGATAGGACAAAGGGAAATTGAGAGAGGAGGGGGAGATAGAGAGGGAGAGAGAAAGACACCTACAGACCTGCTTCACCGCTTGTGAAACATCCCCCCTGCAGGTGGTGGGGGGGGGTTGGGAGCTTGAACCTGGGTCCTTGTGAGGGTCCTTGCACTATGTACATTTAACCAGGTGCACCACCACCCAGCCCCCTAGAATAAAATTCTTTTTAAATTTTTTAATTTATTTTTATGTAGTAGTGATTTAATAATGATTGACAAGATTGTGGTATAAGAGGGGTACAATTCCCACCACCAGAGTTCTATATCCCCTCTCCTCCATTGGAAACTTCCCTTTCTTTATCCCTCTGGGAGTATGAACCAAAATTCTTTATGGGGAGCTGAAGGTGGAGAGTCTGGCTTCTGTAACTGCTTCTCTGCTGGACATGAACATTAGCAGGTGCCTCCAGCTTGTTTCTATTTTTTCCTAGTGGGGTAGGGCTCTGGGAAGGTGGGGTTCCAGAACATATTGGTAAGGTCGTCTGCTAGACCAAAATGGGGTGCAGAAGGTGGGAGTTCTGGCATCTGTAATTGCTTTTCCGACTGGACATGGGCATTGGCAGGTCAACCCACACCCCCAGCCTTAACCTCTCTTTCCATTCAACCATTCCTCCCCTGTCTGTGTCTCCCCTTCTTCTGTGTCTTATGAGAACACTTGTCTTTGGCTTTAAGGCCTGTCCAAGGAATTCAGGATGACCTCATCTCAAAGTCCTTAATTACATTTGCAAAGATGATGTTTTTTTATTTGTTTTTCAAATAAAGGACACATTCACAGAGTCCTGGACATATCTTCTGGGGCACCGCCATTCAACCCCTTGCAATCATTGGTCCCCATCCTGGGTACATGCCCTTGGATTCCTTGCCTGGGAACGCCTCCACCAAGCCAGTCACTGTTCAAAGTGTTGGGAACACAGAGGTGCAGCTATTGTTTCCATGGAGCTTCCATTCTTTTTTTAAATTCATTTTTTATTAATTTGTTATTGGATGGGGAGAGAGCATAATGGTTCTGCAAAAAGACTCATGCCTGAGGCTCTGAGGTCCCAGGTTCAGTTCCAACACCAAAGTTCAACTGTGAGAACATCAGGCTGTGTCGGTGCATGTGAGGCCCTTGATTTGTATCTGCTTCACCTCTCGTAAAGCTTTCCCTCACCCCACAGCAGGTGGGGAACAAAAGGCTTTCAGGGCTGAGGTTGCAGGTTTAATCCCCATCAACACCATAAACTAGAGCTGAGCAGTGCTCTGGGAAAAAAAAAGAAGAAAGAGGAGGAGGAGGAGGAGGAGGAGGAGGGGGAGGAAGGGGGAGGAGGGGGGGGAGGGGGGAGGGGAGGAGGGGGAGGAGGGGGAGGAGGGGGAGGAGGAGGGGGAGGGGGAGGGGGGAGGAGGGAGGAGGAGGAGGAGGAGGGAGGAGGGAGGAGGAGGAGGAGGAGAACCAGAAAGAACTGCATTTCAGGGACACAGCAAATCTTTTCACAAGCGCGCTGTCCTTTCTAGTCACCCGGGATGCCAGACAGACATCGCCCCCGTGTGGTTTGACTATTACCCAGTGTGGACCGCGTCGGGTCTACCTTGCTGCCTCAGCTGACCTGAGCAGCAGTCCTCGCACGCCCCCAAGGGGGCATTTTGACTCATCACACCCAGGAAGTTCAAACCGCAGCATCTACCGCTCATGATGACT